>NC_142063.1:249336631-249636631 GCF_059756535.1 Pantherophis guttatus | reverse complement strand
GTGATGACATGGCATACATTTTTCATTTCATTGACAGGTTGCTTTTAAGATGTATCTGGGTGTCACCCCTACTGTGACTTGCAACAATGCAATGGGAAATGAGTTTTCTCTCATTCTGGCCAAGAATCCGTTAGTGGACTTTGTGGAGGAGCTACCAGCAAGTCGATCATCTCTTTGCTATTGCAGCCTGTTGTCTGGGACCATCAGAGGGGCTCTGGAAATGGTAAGAAAATGGATACTGGCTCTTCTTACTCTGCCCTTTTCTGTCATCCTCCCCCCCCCTTAAGAGACCTTAAGTTTTAGTCTCAGCTGGATGCAGCCAATTACTCTTTCTGTACTAGCAGCAACAAACTTCTTCTGAAATCTTGCCAAGAAAACTGCAGGGACTTTCCAGTCTGTTGCCAGGAGTCAACACTAACTTGAAGGCACAAAACAAATCAACAAAGAACACCTTCTGATTTTCCCCAGTCGCTATATCTGTATTCTCAGAGTCACTTGATTGTGAGATAGGTGGCTATATAAATATGATGAATGAATGAATGAATGAATGAATGAATGAATGAATGAATGAATGAATGAATGAATGAATCTCATGGTGGTAATTGACCTGTATATTTAAAAGCACTTAGATTTCTATATATGAGCTAAATTTATCATATTTGCAATTGGATCTCATATAGGAGGTGTAGAAATGGTGCCCTAAAAAATTGGAAGGCAAAGATAAAACCAGTAAGTACAATAGTACATGGATATTTAGCAGTATACATATATCACATTTTGATTTGCACCCATGTTTTCAGCACCAGATAAAAGCTTTATTCTGTTTCCAAGCCTTATTTGGTGGAATCTCAGAATACATATTTAACAAATAAATAAAATACCCCATTATTGTATGGCTTTCCTGCCATTGTGAACCTTTCTCCCTGTGACATCTATTTAACTTTTTATTTTCAGATACACCTAGCAGCTGACGTGATTTTTCTTCAAGACACTCTGAAAGGAGATGATGTGACAGAAATCCGAATCACATTCTTGAAGAAGGCTGAAACCAAGAAATACAAGAGAAATAAATGAAACTGTTATCAGAAATAATTATGTATATAGGGTTAGCCAAGCCTCTACAGCTGCCTAAAAGAGGAACCTTCCAATACAGGAAGGACCATCCACCCAGAACATGACTAAAAATAAACAGTTTTTCTAGTCCAGGCCATGCATACCCAGAAGCTTGTTGAAGGAACAAGAAATTAGCATACAATCCCCATAAGGGAATTTAATAAGTGTAGTGCTCTAAAATGTATTTATTACCAGGAATTGGGTGGTGAATATCTGTAAAATCTCTGCTCCCTGAAAAATATCCTTGCATGCTGCTTCATATTGGAGCTGTGCTATAGCTGTTTCAGTGAGGTAAATTCTAGTGCTGTGAGAAACAAGGTTTTCTTAGGACTCTTAGGATGATAATTCTCCCAAGGAATTGCCTGAGGGAATTTTCTCAGACCAGATAATTCCATGAAATGTAGTAAGTAGGACTAAATGCAACCACCAAACCTTTCCATGTTTGTTACAGTTCCCTGCAATTATACCTTTCCCAAATTAATGTCATGAGGTAGGCAATGTAGAAGAAGATAATGCAGCCCTAAAATAAGTTCAAGATGCTTTAGAAGCAAAATGTAATAATTGCTTAATAAGCCCCTAATACTTTCCCTACCCAGGACCCCTAACTGCTTCCCTGACACCATCCAAAGACTGCTTCCTCACTTTGACTCTTGCATTTCTTGGGTTACCATCAAAATGATGCCCACATTTTTTGTCAGGCTTCTGACTGGCTTCTGCTTGGGCTGACTCTGTTGATAAAAGGACTTGCCAATTGGGTTTTGTTTTTTTTTATTTTATCCTTTGGATTTGAAGATGTGTATAATTTTAAAGAAATGGAAAGGGTGAATGAGATATATAAATATATTATCTGAACCAAATTGTGCATGAACTGAAGAAATTATATGAGAATGTAAAATATATTTTTCTGTTTGGGGATTATTATTCTGTCAAAAACTAAACTATGTGTTAAATAATTACCTTAGTTTATGATAGAGGTTTACCAACTCTTCTTCTGACATAACGTTTAGTGAGCAAAAGTAGGATCAAGACTTAGCTAAGAAATGTAGCTTTCATTATGCAACTTCCACAGAAATATGGATTCTGAGAAATAATCCACCCAAAGCAGGGGTGAAATCTACTTACTTCCTTACTGGTTCAGAAGCACACACACACGCCTCACATGTGCGCACACACCTTCTGCGCATGCGGAAAAATCTGCACATGCGCAAAAACTGCATGCACAGAAGGTAAAAAAACACCTGGGCAGCGATTGCTACCAGATCACCGAACCACAGGGAAAAATCACTACCGGATCGGGCGATCTGGTCCGATCCGGGAGCATTTCACCCCTGACCCAAAGACTTCCTGAGCAAAAATTCTACGTTTTTGAAAACTAGTTCCTGGGGTATTATTTAAAAAAAAAAAAAAAAACCTATGGGAAATTTCAATTTCCAAGAATCCTGATTTGAAATATATGGAAGGATGGATATATGCAATTGCCCTCTTTATTCATTTATTTAACAAAATTTATAAAGCCTTTTTGATCCATATGGACTCTGAGCAGTTTACAAATGTAAAAGTACAGCAAAATAAATGCAACGATTAACATAATGACGATACTCAAGATACTATGGTCATTCAAATAGCACTATGTTGTTGCTGGAACATAGTTGGACCTACCTATACTTATCAGGGGTAAGATTTTGCACAAAATGGGGACTATTCCTGAGAAGTTCTGTTGCTGGTCCATGTCCTATGAATCTCGCAAATAAGGTGGACCTTTCTTTTAACTATCACTTTTAGCTTGAAACCTAAAATATGCTTTAAAACAATTCAATTCTTGCACCTATGATCTCTCTATCAGAGAATGAGGTGGCTGGATGGAGTCACTGAAGCAGTAGGGTGAGCTTAAATGGACTCCAGAGGATGGTAGAGGACAAGAAAGCCTGGAGGAACATTGTCCATGTTCCTCCAGGCACGACTTCACAACTAACAACAACAAAATGATCTCTATATTCCTGGGATATTCATCAGATAAAATTGGAGTTGGGGGAAGGGGGGAAGGCATTTAATCTGCATTTTAGTCAAACCACTCCAATTTGCAACTTCTTATAGAGGTTAACATTTATCTTCTGAGTTCTAAATGCATAGTTTACTGAAAGGTATATTTTAAATATGCACGTTGTCATACCAAAATGCCTCTCGAACCAAAGGTTTATTAAGAAAAATACTGATAACTGAAATATGCACAAATTGATAACCAGTGCAGAACTTGGGGAGAGGGGAAAAATGAATTTTAGACTGAAAAATAGGAAAGGGGGAAAAGAAAGGGAGACTGAGAGATTATTTTAGTTAGGCTAGTAGTCACCTTGTTGCCTTATTTCAACAGTAGCACAAGCAGATTTACAAAATGCAGCTACCGAAATTATCCCTTGATGCTTTGGGTTGTTTTGATTCCATTACAGTAAAAAGCAGGCAGAGTAACCTTTCAATTAACATACCAAGAAGGATGTTGGGGAGGGGGGCGAGGAATAAAATGGGAGCCTGGTTTTCTGCAGTTCTACTGGTATCTAGCCTTTCGTCTGAAGCAAAGAATCTCTTCTATCAATATGATAGCATTCACAGATTTGTAAGACCTCGGTGCTTCCCGAGAAATAGCTTGTTTTCCCCTGAACAATTTGAAAAGGATATCCTGTCTTAAAAGCAATATTCTATCCTGTCATAGATTTATTTATTTATTTTAGAAATAGTCCTGTTATATGTGTCAAGCAGCACTTCTCTTTTTAAGTTAATTTGACTTGCTAGAATGTCTTATAGCAATACTTCTCAATCTCAGCAACTTTAATTTTTGTGGACTTCAATTTCCAGATATCCCTAGCTAGCAGTTGGCTTAGTGAATTCTGGGAGTTGAAGTCCACAAATATTAAAAGTTGCTGAGACTGAGAAATAGAATAGAATAGAATAGAATTTTTTATTGGCCAAGTGTGATTGGACACACAAGGAATTTGTCTTGGTGCATATGCTCTCAGTGTACATAAAAGAAAAGATACGTTCATCAAAAATCATAAGATACAACACTTAATGATAGTCATAGGGTACAAATAAGCAATTAGGAAACAATATCAATATAAATAATAAGTATACAAGCAACAAAGTTACAGTCATACAGTCATAAGTGGAAGGAGATGGGTGGTGGGAACGATGAGAAGATTAATAGTAGTGCAGACTTAGAAAATAGTTTGACAGTGTTGAGGGAATTATTTGTTTAGCAGAATGATGGCATTCGGGAAAAAACTGTTCTTGTATCTAGTTGTTTTGGTGTGCAGTGCTCTATAGCATCGTTTTACAGGTAGGAGTTGAAACAGTTTATGTCCAGGATGCGAGGGGTCTGTAAATATTTTCACAGCCCTCTTTTTGACTCGTGCAGTATACAGGTCCTCAATGGAAGGCAAGTTGGTAGTAATTGGTTTTTCTGCAGTTCTAATTATCCTCTGAACTCTGTGTCTGTCTTGTTAGGTTGCAGAACCAAACCAGACAGTTATAGAGGTGCAGATGACAGACTCAAAAAAAAAAAAAAAAGCTATGCTGGCTGGAGAATTCTGGGAGCTGAAGTCCACATGTCTTAAAGTTGCCAAGTTTGAAGACCTCTGGAATATACAGTGACATCAAGTCCCTATAGTGTTCGTTAAATCAGGCGACAACTGGCTGCCACAAACATTCATGATGTTAGTCCTTTGAAATTATAAACATCAATGTCATTAATAATTAGAACATCTGAACACCTCTTCAAAAAGCTGCCATATTTCAACAAAGATTAAAAATACAACAAATTGCAATAACACTAATAAGACGGGGAAGTTCTCAAGTTTTATGGTGCCATGAACCCAGAACCAAATCAGATTCACCTTTTTCATCATTTTGTTTCTACAAATTCAGGAATCTGCTCTAAACATTAATAAAGCTAAATTTCACATCCTTGAGAAATGCAATGATTTGGGAGTGGAAGTCTCCTAGGGGGGGAAAAAATTGAAATAAAGAATTCCTTTTGAGCTAGATGACATATCTTAATAAGAAAAGATGAGAAAAACCTATTTGCTTTACTTAGAGAATTAAGACATTAAGAGAACTCATTTAATATTCTCTTGAGCATGATGATGAAAGTAAAAGTAAAAGAGAGATTTTCCCCCTACTGTATTTAACTATTCCTACTTTTAATAAGTTACATAGCAATTTTAAAGCCTTACTTGTAAGAAGTATTAACTGCAATTCTAAACTCATTTGCCACACTACTCTTTTAACTGGCTTGATGTAATATACTTCACACTGAGAATCCTACTGAATATACTGTACATAAAAATGTGGGAGAAATATTCACCTGTAAACTACAGTTATGCACAGCAAGTTCAATTAAAAATCAGTAAAAGTTTCTTTATTAGATACTTAACTACTAGTATTTTCAACATAATCGACATTAAGATGCCAACTCAATTTTTTCCCTATTCTATCTGACCAGCAAGATTTTGGAAAACCTGAAGCAGGGCACTGGCTGAGGTCTATCTTTGCTTTAGAGACAACCTCGATCCCTTCCTGATGTGCTTCAGGATTTTCTTCCCTCTTGGCCTATGACCTGGAAAATGTTTCCTTATTGAATCTACAAAAGAAGCTTGAAGAAGTCTATGCCATGGGGAATAGAAGAATTGAAGAGAAATTAAATCCTACCACAGTATTTGACTGCATTAAAGATTAAGAATTAAATATTTCATGTTACTGTTTGAAGTAAAAGGAAGGAATATAAACTTGCTTTATTTGATCCAAGTTTGATCCAAGTCTCTCCCTCTCCCTCTCTCCCTCCCTCCCTTCCTCCTCCTCCTCTTCCTCCTTCTCTCTCTCTCTCTCTCAGGGTAAAAATTTATATTTGTTTACACTTGCAATGAAGGCTGAAAGTCATTTCTTCATATATTTCTTTTCTTTTTCAATATTATATACTTCTTTTTTTCCTTTCTTTTCTCTTTTTCCAGCACGTTTTTCTTCTTTGTTCCATTTTCTTCTCTTTCTCCTAAATTTAGTTTGTATTCATTTTTTACTATTGTAATTAAAATTCTTAATAAAAACTATATTTGGAGAAGAAAGGACATGGGACAAAATTCATGATAGAACAGATGTTTTACTTCTTATTAAATGAAAACCTGACAACAAGAATCATGAACAGCACATGTGCAGAAATGGGGGGGGAGGGGAAACAAGCAAGAATTAGGAACACTCCATGTAATGAAGTAATGAAATATTGCATAATGTATCTATTAACAAGCCTTGATACTTGTCAGCCCTTTAAGGTAGACCAGACTGGGAAACCAAAATTATGAAAGCTAATGCTACTTTTATTAGAAGGTTACAATAACAAACTCTTGCAAACAAATAGGCCTCCCGCTTCCACCTTTATGAGGCTAGGAAGACTGTTGTTTGAGGCATTTTCTCAGTTGTTACAAAATTTAGACTTCAACATTTGCACTATCTACAAATTGCAAACAACTGGGGTATATATCTCCTTCAGCAGACTTAATGCTACCACTTTGAGATTTTTGACTGACATATTTATGTATCATACTGTAGTAATTGACTTTAGGATTAAAGGCAAACAAGGAGGAAATGTTATCCCAGGCTTTGGTGCTTGGGGTCTGAAATGGTTCCAACTCAGTGGAATCAAAGAAGCTTTTAAGATTCCTCTCTGCTAACTTTGACGCGTGTTCTTTGGCCATGGTTTCAAAAAGTTGTTGTTCTTTCTGCAGGTAGACTTTCCAGAATGCAAGTTGAAGAACGCTGACTGGAGAACGGCAGCGAGAAATGCAGGTGGCAAGAAGGGCCACTGTGAAGATGCCGGCAATCAAAATCCATCCAAACACCTTTAGAAGAAGCATAAAGATAATAATCATGCTTGCAATCAAGGCACTTCAAGATTAAACGCCATCTTACATTCTGGGCAGCGGTGAAATTCAATTTTTTTTACTACTGGATCTGTGGGCGTGGCTTAATGGGCATGGTGTGGCTTGATGGGCATGGCAGTGGAAGGATA
Source organism: Pantherophis guttatus (assembly GCF_059756535.1). Taxonomy (NCBI): domain Eukaryota; kingdom Metazoa; phylum Chordata; class Lepidosauria; order Squamata; family Colubridae; genus Pantherophis; species Pantherophis guttatus. Next base: position 249,629,469 of record NC_142063.1, on the reverse strand, counting down.
CTGCAAAATCTCCATTTCCACCCCACTCCAGGGGAAGGATACTGCAAAATCTCCATTCCCACCCCACTCTGGGGCCAGCCAGAGGTGGTATTTGCCAGTTCTCTGAATTACTCAAAATTTCCGCTACCGGTTCTCCAGAACTTGTCAGAACCTGCTGGATTTCACCTTGATTCTGGGTGTATATTGTAGTGATCTGCATTGGTATTGGTATTTACAATCTAGAATTCAAAGCCCTCAGTGTAGGGAGAAAGATTAAAGCCTTTCTTCTTAACAGTTGCTTACTCCTGATATTTATCTCTTCCTGTTCAACACAGGAGCTGCCAAAGCAGCACATCAACACTTGTTTCTCTAGATTTTTGAGGCCTAGATATCTGATAACTATAGCAAAACCCCAATAGGTATTTAAAGTGAAGATGTAAAGTAAAGATGAGGCCTCTCAATACAACTGGAGGGACAAGATGGATAATTAAGGGATCTGAGCAGGTATGGAAATGTAATATAGCTTTTTCATCTCTTATTGTTAAGGCTATATAAGGTGATCTCAGAATGAATCAGAGTATTCTCAAGAGCAGCTATTGGCATTTCCTTAAAACAGCTGCATTATTTCCAAAGCTTACACAGCTACCATCTGGAGCTACCAGAAGTACCCCAAGAAAGTATATGTTTGATTTAAGGACAGGGGGTATGTATGTGCCTGAATGAACTCCAAATCACCTTTTGTCCTTCAAATCCAGATTGCTGCATAGCCCTATTAGTTGCATACTAGAAGAAAATCCCTCTAATTCACAATAGGAGGAAATTCCTTCTGATGCTAATGAGGAATTTCTCCTCTGAAATGCAATCAATTTCTCTGCAGATAGGAAAAGATACAACTTTTCTCATTTCCTCATATAACAGCTTCCCTAGCTGGAAGCAATTGACAAAATCATGTTATCTCTAGTTTACTATTAATGATGTTGACCGACAGGACAACATCATCAAAACAAACATTTAAACTGAAACAAATAAAAAGCTCCTAACCTGGTACCTAAAATCCATGAAACAGGCTGCCAGGGAAGCAATGCTATGGAAGTCTTTAAGAATGGAGTTACTTGGCCACTATTGCCAGAACAACTGGTAGAAAAGCTCCTGGTGCTGTTTCAATAGTCTAGTTAGCACCCCTGGAGAGTTCTAAGATGGGAACTCTGGCTGTCACCCAACTTGGAAAAAGCCATAGACTAACCTGTGATTGAGCTCGAAGGGTTGCGAGTATCTCCAGTTCAGAAGAAGGAGAGACAGAGCTGAGACAAGGCACTTTAACCAGAATTTTTATGCATTCTTCCCCTTTGTCTTTGCACACATATTGCTGTAAGATGGGGCTCCCAGTAGCAGTACATTCATAGAAACTTCCTCCCAGCAAGGCCACAGAAATCCACGTGAGAGGAGCCACGGCAGCACTGAGTATAACAAAGCCCATCACTTGTAAGCGGCGCTGGAGGCGATTCCCACGAGGACAACTACATGGTCTGCCTTTGGAGCAACATCCAGTGAGCACCTTCCAAGAACGTACATTCAGGAGCAAGCCCAGCAGAAACAGAATAAGGGCTGGCATCAGCAGAAACACACCACCATAAAGGGTATTCCAGGAGTTGCAAGGACATTTGAACACCACCACAGAAAAGATACGCTCACTACCTGCAGTCAGCAGAGACACTGCCCCATAGCCCAAGATCTTCTGGTGATTGACCATGAAATCCAGCACTGGGCGAAACTTTTCCATCCTCTGATTTGGTGCTGTAACGGTACAGTTCAGCTCTGTGATTTGTGTTCACTGTTCAAGAATCAGAAACTTCTAAAAGCCCGTTAAGAGAAGAGGAAGAGATTTGTAGCTTTAAAATATCTGCTCAGAAGAACACAGTTTCATTTTCATTTTCTGGGGCAAGAAAAAAAAAGTTCATGCTGTACTAGGTTAAGCAAATATCTTATCTATCAAGTAAAATGGAGATACAGCATTAATCTGTTAAAGCTGTCAGCTGCTTAGTTTCTTTCCAACTAAATAAGAATTATAGGATCATGGAATGTCGGGGTTGGAAGGATCTTAGAGAATTCATCTAATTCAAAACCTGCCCAGTGTAGGAATCCATTTTAACATCCCTGACAGATGTCATCCAACCTGATCTCTGTTCAGTCGCCTCAAACAAAGAAGAGTATGCCATTTCCCAAGAAAATCCATTCCTTACATTAGGAATTTTTTTTTCTGATGTCCAACTGAATCTGCTTCTTTGTAAAACAAACCCATTGCTTCTTGTTCTGAAATGATACTGAGCAATTCTACCCTGTCTGGGTTAGAATTGTATGTGTGACTGTCTCTCTTTTGCCCTGGGTTCTGCTTTTGCCAAGAAATGCAAATCCTTTTCATATATATTGCTTCCAATGGAATTTCCATCTTCATCCTATACTTGTGACTTTGATTTTTTTTTCTTACCCAAATGTAAGATTTTGTCCCTGTTAAAACTCATGTTGCTGATTTCTGCCCATTTTTCCACCCTATGAAAATCTTCCTCAATTACTGTCCTTTGAGGCATTTGCTCCTTTAACTATTGATTGGTACCTACTTATGGAGATTATTTTAACATGTGTCTTAACAATTCAGGGACCAGATCAGGTCTGATCCTTGCTGGCCCTCTATTAGCTTTATCATTCACCTTCACTGAAGACTTGGAAGAGCCTGAATCAGTCTCCTGGGTACACCATAAACTTTGTGCTGCAGATGCCAAAAAGCCAACACTGTCCTAGGCTGCATTAACAGAGGAATAGAATCAAGATAATGTGAAGTGTTAATACCTACTTTATAATGCCTTGGTAAGACCACACTTGGAATATTGCATCCAGTTTTGGTTGCTATGATATAAAATAGATATTGAGAGTGCAGAGAAGAGCAACAAAGATGATCAGGGGATTAAAGGCTAAAGCATTTGAAGAACGGTTGCAGAAATTGAATATGTCTAGTCTAGAGAAGAGAAGGACTAGGGGTGACATCATAACAGTGTTCAAATATTTGAGGAGCTGCCACAAAGAAGAGGGGCTCAACCTATTCTCCAAAGCACCTGAAGGCAGGACATGAATGGAATGGAAACTAATTAATGAGAGAACCAACCTGGAACTAACAAGAAATTTTCTGACAGAACAATTAACCAGTGGAATAACTTGCCTCCAGAAATTGTGGGTGCTCCAACACTAGCGGTTTTTAAGAAGAGATTGGACAACCATTTGTCTGAAATGGTAAAGTGTTTCCTGCTTGAGTAGAGGGTCTAAAAGACCTCCAAGATCCCTTCCAACACTGTTATTGTGTTATTCTGTTTTTTTTTAAAGTATCATTCTTTACTTTAAATCAACAGGATGGTATCCATAGGCTTCTTCAATTTTATGACTATGAAGGTGTCAAAATGATGAAACAGATGCAAAATCTATCCTTTCATACAGTATTTTCATAACCAGGTTGCTGAGAAATATGTGAAATGGCATTGTGATATTGTGATGCACATTTCATCATTTGCTTCTCTTGACCCCCTTCTGCAGTTGTCCATGGTGGTACATTTTACATATTTAAAATTTTGGATTTCATTCTCCACTTTTGCTTTCACCTACTACCTGTTCCAATCCTATTATCATTCATTTTCTTAAATATTTTAATAAAAGTTAAGCAGGACACTATGATCCTTGTCTCACCCCTTTCTATACTGAAACATTCTGTTTCTTCAAACTTTTTTTTCTTATAGTAACTTCTTCACTGTCAGTTTTCTTCAAACATGTTTTCTTGAAACTGTAGCATGATCTATATTTAGTATAAAGTAAACTTCCTCCTTAAAGTTTCTTGTTGTTTCCATTACTCATCTTAAGTTAGACACAGAGGTAGAGTTGATTGGCAACTGACAAGCACAATTAGAACCAGAATTTCCATTGTTAAATAAGGTAGTTAAGTGAAATGCCTCAAAGTTTATGACCTCTTTTGCCATGGTTGTTAAATGAATGACTGAAGCTGTTAAGTGAATCATGCAGTCATTAAGCAAATCCAGCTTCCCCGTTTGTTTGTTGGGCAGCTGGGAAGGTCGCAAATGGTGACCCTATGACCCTGATGTACTGCAACAGTTGTAACTAAACGTCAATTGCCAAGCAGCTGAATTTTGATCGTGTAATGTGGGGATTTTGTGATAGCAGTAAGTGCAAGGATCCATCTAAGTTACTTTTTTTTAATGTCATGGTAACTTACAACAGTTGCTGAATGAATGATTGTAAGTGGTGCATCTGCATTATCCCTGTTGCACTTTTGCAGTCAAAATGCTAAAAACAGTGTTATGCTGCAAGCACTACTCTTTTGGGGTATATGTGTGACATTGTACCACTTGTAGAAAAATGGATCTTGTGTCACAGTGCTGTAATGCTCTTTTCATCCATCTGAAATGCTCACCACAAATTCCATCGGTTATCAGTTTCATCTTGATGATTTTACAGTTTTTACCATATTTTGTTTCTTTGCTTGCTAGCTTTTATCCTTCTTTTCCTCCAAAAACCCAAGGCTGCTAACATTATGACATATTTTAAATGTTTCCCTACAAGATCCCTGTGAGGTAGATTGGGTTCCAAAAGTGTTTGAGCGACCCAAAATCATGACTGAGCATTGAGGGATTTGAATTTCAGTCTCCCTCTGCAAAGCAAAAAGAGTGGTTTTGGTTTCTTCTACATGAACTTTCTCTGTCTTTTTTCGGAAAGTGCAAATTGTTTTAAATAAATGGGAAGTGAAATGTAAAATGTAAGCATTCATTTGCAGAAAGAATTAAACAGTGGAAGAGAGGCTGTGCAGATTGAGACAGAAGTTTGAGAATGAGAATTAGTAAGAGTTGAGACATATTAGTAAAACACCAAACAAAACTGAATAGGAGGGACTAAAAGCCAGAAAGCATGATTATGTTCTGCTCAGATAACAGATTAAGAGAGTTGGAAGAGACCTTGTAGGTCATATAGTCCAACCCCCAGCCCAAGCAGACCCTACACCATTTCTGACAAATGGCAATCCAATCTCTTCTTGAAATTCTCCAGTGATGAAGCTCCCACAACTTCTGAAGGCAAGCTGTTCCATTGGTTGATTGTTCTCACTGTCAGAAAATTTCTCCTTATTTCTAGGTTGAATCTCTCCTTGATCAGTTTCCATCCATTAGTCCTTATCTGGCCTTCAGGTGCCTTGGAAAATACCTTGATCCTTTCCTCTCTGTGGCAGACCCTCAAATATTGGAAGACTGCTATCATGGCTCCCTTGGTCCTTCTCTTCACTAGACTAGCCATGCCCAGTTCCTGTAACCGTTCTTCATATGTTTTAGTCTCCATTCCCTAATTATCCTGGTTGCTCTTCTCTGCACTTCTCTGCACTCTAGAATCTCAAAATCTTTTTTATAGTGTGGTGACCAAAACTGGATGCAGTATTCTAGGTGTCGTCTTATTAAGACTTTATACCTGCAGCTGACACTATTCTGGTTCAGCAGCATAACAATTTAGGGACCAGAGTTTGTTTCAAGGTCTCTTTGATGGGCAAATTATCATGATACAGCAACTGTGATATATCTATATCTCACTGATATAAGTTGCCCATCTCACAAGAAAGTGATTCTAGGCAGCTTGAAATAAAAAAATAAAATAGTTGTATATTTTAATTTTTACAATTATCCATGGATAATCCAGAGATTGTTTATTTTTCATGATATGTTGATTATATACAAGATTTTATGGTATTTATTAATAACATCCAAAGATCATAAACTACGATTAAAGAACATTGCTCACATTGTTATTAACAAGTTAGAGGGGATAACTGATGTTTAAGTTGTGCAACCATCTTATCAACACAACATTGATTGTGATGGATGGAAAAGCCACTTGCATTGCATGCTGGAATGCTTTTATATCACTGTATGTATATATGATGTATCATTTTGACATCATCTAAGTTTTCTATGGATGCCCATGAAGATATTAACCATTACTCCATACAAGAAGGAATGAAGAACCCCTGTACTTCAGCAGTATTATCAGTATTCAGCAGAATATTGATAATAAGATATACCAAAGTTATTAGTCCCTTAGGAGACTTCTTAAGGGACTATGTTTCTTAGTATAGCATGACTTGTTTTTACAATCAACTGTTTTCCTGGTTTGGGAGTGACCATGTGCCTAGAAAGGCTTCCAATGATATTCCCTATACTCACAGACACTATGGTTTTTAAAATAGAGGGATATACTATATATACTCATGAATAAACTGAGAATTTTAGGTGCCAAAATGCACCCTAATATTGGGTTTGGCTTATCCACTGATGGGATTATTTTTTTTAAATTACCTGTATATCACTTATATATTTGCAAAGAAGCTATCAATAGATAAGCTGATAGTTGAACTCTTTCATTAAAATACCATGAAAAATAAATCATCTGTGGATTACCATGGATAAATCAATTGTGATGATTAAAATATACAAATGTTTTGAGAGTTCGATTTACCTGTGGATGAACTAATCTGCAAGTATATAAAGTTACTACAGATATAAACCTAAAGCTAGAAATAGCACTTAGCACTAGCAATAGTACTTAGATCACTTTTACAGCCATCTCTAAGCGGTTTAGAGTCAGCATATTGTCCCCAACAGTCTCGGTCCTCATTTTACCAACCTCGGAAGGGTTAGGGTTAGGGTTAGGGTTAGGCTGAGTCAATCTTCAACTTGTTGGAATCAAACTCCTGGCAGTGAGCATTATGTTAGCCTGCAATACTGCATTCTAACCACTGGGCCACCAGAGTCATAGATATATACAAGAAGCTGGTGTGCTACAGAGCAAAACGCCAGCCTACAGCATCTTCTTCATTTCCAGTGACTTGTCTGGGTTGCAAATAGGCCCCTGAGTTTTCTCAGAAGGTAAAAGTAATGGGTGCCTCCAACCTAATACTTTGGAAATCTCCCCTCTCCTCCAATCTATAACAAGACAAAGGGATAGAAGAAAATAACCTGCAGGATGGAGGCCATAAAGAATGACAGATAGGCTCTTGCAGAACATAAATTTAGACTCTTATGTCCCTGATGGCAGTCATTTTGAAAATGGATAAACCCCCATTTTGCAAAGGTGCTCACAAAATTCTTCAGTTTTTGAAATTCCAAAATATCACCAGATCTTAAAATTGAGGACCCTGTCCTGTTCCAATATGTGTGATAGTTGTTCTTAAGAAAAAAGCTAAAATCTTATTTCTTCATTAATGTGAATGGAAGAAGATTCTTCTGCATATAAAAGTTATTTTTAAAAAAGCAAACTACTTTTGCAATAATATCCACTAGATGGCTCTTTTGAGCCATAAAGGCCTGGATTTCTCAATTTTTATTTTAATATTAATGCCAGTCTACATTATATATATACACACACACAAGCACATATACACACTAATACAAACTAATACAAAGTAAGGAAAAAAAAGAAAAAGAAAGGAATGAAAGAGAGGGGTAAAAAGTGCAAGAAAGAAAAAAAAGAAAAGAAAGAAAAAAGATATAAATAAGTTTCTGATCTTCTTTAGAGCAATAAGTACAATTACAAATTTACCAACACTGTATGGTTACAAAATAATCTTTCTATACTGTCTAAAACCATCAATCATGTTTATTTTTTCTGTTTTACCAGAAAGACCATAAGGGTTTTCCAGTCACATAGATCCAGTAAACATAGATCCTGTCAGGGGTGAAATCCAGCAGGTTCTGACAGGTTCTGGAGTAGCGGAAATTTTGAGCAGTTCGGAGAACCGGCAAATGCCACCTCTGCCTGGCCCCAGAGTGGGGAGGGAATGAAAATTTTGCAATATCCTTCCCTCAGGAGTGGGGAGGGAATGGGGATTTTGCAGTATACTTCCCCTGGAGTGGGGTGGGAATGGAGATTTTGCAGTATCCTTCCCCTGCCACACCCACCAAGCCCTGCCCACAAAACACAATTTGATTTCACTGCTGGATCTTGTGTTCTTTTTCTATCAAGTTGATCATCTCAGCAAGTTCTGTCAATTTCACCAACCATTCCTCCATTGTAGTAGTACAGAATCTTTCCATCTTTGTACATACTATAATCTTGCTGCAGTTATCACATACGAAAACAAAGTTTCATGACTTTGTCCAATTTTTTTATGTATCAATGCCAAAAGAAAGACATTGGTGCAATTATATATTAATCTTTAAACCTTTGTATTAGTGTGGTAGTTAAGGCATCAAGCTAGAAATCAGGAGACCATGAATTCTAATTCTGCCATAGCTGCAAAGTCAGATGGGTGGCTTTGGACAGTCCCCTCTCTTTCAGCTCTAGGAAGGAGACAATGGCAAACCACTTCTGAAAAACCTTGCCAAGAAAACTGCAGGGACTTGTCCAGGCAGTCTCCAAGAATCAGAGACAAGTGAACAGAAGGGGGAGAAAAAGACACCTTATATTCTGATATATCCTAATGGTTAATCAGTAAAATTATAATAGCAGTGGGGAAAAATGTGATGAGCAACAATGGAATTTTAAAAATTTGGAAAGGAATAGAAAATACAGATTTTTTTTTGTTATGAATATTAAATTTCAAGATGTGGCTTATTCAACTTGTTACAGGCTCTTACATAATCCATGCAAGTTTCAGAAAGAAATATAAATCAGGTTCTGTTCAAATAGAAAAACAAATTTGAAAATTTGTAAAGACTTTAGCCATTTTAAGAAAAGAAGACAATTAGCCCGACTTGGAATAAACCTTCTGAGCCAAAACATAGATAAATGTTACCCAAACACAGCTGCAGTTTTGAAGTCTGTAGCCCAGCAAATCAGTTTGTTCTTTAAAAAAACAGTGGAACATCTAATATTCGGAGAGTGTACCACACTGGAATCCTTAAACTTTGACTGACCTTCATTGCTTTTTTAAAAAATCTTTTAGTCAGATGGAACAGGATTTTTTTTTTCTTTGCTATTAATGATCTAGAGAATCTATTCTGTTTTGAATTTAATTTTAACCGGCAAGATATTCTAAGTCCAGAGAAGGGATGAGTGTGCTGTTTGGCACTTGTATTTTATAGGACCAACGGAGGGAATGTTTATGTATTCATTTCCTCATGCCTAATTGTAAACCTGCAATGCAATGTGTGAGTCCACTATATGCCAAATTTCCTGTCCCACCCCCAACCACCATTACTTATATTGTACTTGAATTGGCTCATATGGCTCATGCACTATCCAAAATTAGAGCATATAACTACTGGCACAAAGTCAATGAAATGGAGACTGATAGACTCCCTAAGACTAAGTTATGTCTACTAGAGCAAATAAAATCATAATCACAAATCTCCTGGATCACCAAACTAACACATTTTGTCAGATGCAGTGGCCTTTCTGTCTCTTGCGTAACAGAACAATTTAAAAAAAGAGCTGCCCAAAGAATTAAGGATATAGAATCACAAAATGACATAGCTATCCTTAGTAAGGTGGGTAACTTGAAATGGCTGAGCAAATAGATAGCTGTTTGAAGTTACAACAGCCAAAGCATCTAAGGGAGATATTTACGCGAGCGAGATTCAAATAGCTTGACACAATGGTCAGATATGGGAGATTCCATTCTATCAGTGGTGGGTTGCTCCTGGTTCGCACCGGTTCACAAGAACCGGTAGTAAAAATTTGTAGTATTCCGAGAACCGGTAATAACATTGGCTGGCCATGCCCCTGAAATGGCCCCCGGCATGGTCGCTGCTCACTTACCCTGCCCACCTCATCAGAGGCTCTTTTTTTCTTTTAAAAGCATTTTTTCTACAATCTCTTCGGCTGAAAAAATGCTTTTAAAAGTTAAAAAAAAAAAAAGCTTCTGATGATCCAGTGGCTCAGCTTGGAACGTCAGAAGCTTTTCAAAGCATTTTTTACCACCTCTTCAGCTGAAGAGGTGGTAAAAAATGCTTTGAAAAGCCTCTGACAATCTCAGCTGAGTTGCTTGATCGGCAAAGGCTTTTCAAAGCATTGTTTTCTGCATCCTCTTCGGCTTTTTTTACCAAGAGGTGGTAAAAAAAATGCTTTGAAAAGCCTCTGACGATCTCAGCTGAGTTGCCTGATCAGCAGAGGCTCTTCAAAGCATTTTTTTCTGCAACCTCTTAAGGTTGTAGAAAAAATACTTTTAAAAGTAAAAAAAAGTTGGCCATGCCCACCGTCATATTATCCACCACCAAGCCACACCCACAGAACCAGTAGTAAAAATTTTTAGAACCCACCCCTGCATTCTATACCTTACAACAAACATCTCTGCATTTGCGGAGCGGCAGAAGTAGAAGATCTGGCTTACATCCTATTTGACTGTTGCTTGTATAAGGAGGTGACAGACAGGTACCTTGGTCCATATACCAAACAAATGACCCACTAGGATCCCCATATCAAAACAACTTACCTTATGTGTGGCCAGAATCTGAAAATAACATTTAACACAGCACAGTACTTAAGCAAAATGGTTCTTGTGAGATCTGCATATGTGGGACTGATTGGGGTAGATTACAGGGGTGACACCGAAATATAATTTTATCATATTTTATCTATATCTTAATTTATTGTATTCTGTTCCAATTTCATTTTAGACTGTATTTTATTCCAATTTCATCTTAAATCTTATTTTATTCCAATTTCATTTTAAATTGTATTTTATCCAATTCCATTTTAAATTGCTTTTATCAAATTTTAGTAATAATTTGTTTCTGGAACTTTGCACTTTGATATGGCCCAAGGACTAATAAATAAATAAAGCCAAAGGCTATAGTTCATTACGTAGGGTGGAATGTAATCTGGAGTCCAAGGAGGGAGGGGTTATTTCTCAGAAGGGCAAAGAGGCAGCAGAGCTTGGAAAGTTTAGTAGTCAGGAAGAGGATTAAGATGGCCCCTCCCTAACAGTTCACAGAGTATATCTAGAGTTATGTAGATAATTACTTTAGTCAGGCAAGATTCTGTCTATAGGCGAACAACTAAATGGAAACAACTTAGAAATAACTCCACATTTCATTCTTAGTACTTGATATTTTATTTGCTTTTTGGAATTGGGAATGTGCCCGAATACTTTTACATATCCATGAGATATTTAAGAAATGCTAAGGCTGTAAAGTTACTCCTGAGCAACAAATTATGTGAGGTTTATGTGTAAAGAAAGAGGAATTTGTATCTTCTATACCAAACAGTAATAATCAATAACCAAGTATATGCATAACTGACATTATTTATTTAGCAAAAGACATCTGGGACAAACATTATTTTCTTTAAAATAAAGTTCTTGGTTGTCGAAAACATTCCTTATTTGAACAATATCTAGTACTTACGGGCCTGATATCAAATCTAGCAAGGTCAAAGGCTTCATTTATCAATTACTTCCAATATGCTTCTCAAGGAAAGGATCCAATTTTTATAGAGAAGCATTGCAACAAATAACATCATCTTATGCGTTAAATGCAACCTTATAATATACCAATATCAATGACTACCAGATGTAGGTTCTTCCATCCTCAGTGGTCGTCTACTTTCTAGAATCTTAACCATTTTATATTCTGCATAGTTCCTCAAGTAAACTGATTGACACATTAATATACATTGACCACTGAGTATTTGATCAGTTATAGAAAATTATGAGGACCCAATTTGTTGGAATGTTTCATAAAAATACCATTTCTGTCTGTGACATTAGATTATGGATACTTTGTAACTTGATAATATGTATGCCCATACTGTTTGGATCCTGGACTCAAGAAATGATAACATGCTATGCTTTAGCCATAATTGTTTTCTTAGATTAATGGGAAAAGAGGCTGAATACAAGGAGAATATCTATGGAACAAGGATTCATTTAAAGTTAGATACATCTCTTAGCCCAGACGGTTTTTCTATCTCATGACAGGTCACATTTGAAAAAGGGTCCTCACAATTACCGTATTTTTCGGACTATAAGATGCACCAGTGTATAAGATGCACCAAGATTTCGAACAGGTAAGCAAGAAAAAAAAAAGTTTTTGCCCTCCCTGGCTCACCCCTAGGAGCACTCTGCAGGCCTCCCAAAACCTCTGCATGTCCTGTTTTTGTGAAAAGCGGGCCCGTTTTTTGCAAAAATGGGACGCACGGGGCCGGGCTTCGGGAGGCCAAAAATGGCTGTATTCGGTGTATAAGACACAGCAACATTTCCACCCTCTTTTAGGGGGGAAAAAGTGCATCTTGTACTCCAAAAAGTACCATAACTAAGGTGGAAGCAAAACAAATAGGTCTGAAGGCCAACTGGGAAGAAATGGTATCCACACTTTTAAAAAAATGCTAATTGTAATAGCACAGTACTTTAAAACAGGCAAAACATTGAAAAGAAATATATACCACTGAGGACTATTATCTGAGGATTATCCATACGATAACAATCAGTAGACTTTGATTAAACCATCCCAGTTGCATATGTTCAAAAAATAATAAATCAACTCAGTGACAAGGAAAATTGGTTTTGGAGAAGAAAATTAAATGCACATATTGAATTCAGAATAAAAGCACAAGACATTCATTTATAGAACAGACTTGACCCGTATATAGGTGATAATCTGAGAAATGTGTCAAATGTCTCAATGCCCATTAATTTCATCTTCTCTGATTAAAAGAGAATTTTTCCATAGATATTTTCTGGAATACATTCAGAAAAGAAAATATATTCTGCACTTTTGCATAAACATACCTAATCATAGAATGGTCAAATAGCATTCACAGTCTTGTTTTGTTTTTTTTGCTAGCATTGTGATTGGGAACAAGAAGAATATAGCCACAGTAATATACAGCTGTCAATTAACAAGATTGCATAAAGGCATCTTTGCCCATGTAAGCTCTTGGCTTTCTGGAACCAGGTGAGTTGCATTGCTAGCATAATAAAAAAAATGACAATATTCAGAATGAGGAAAAGACGTGTGTAAGATGCTGACACTAAAGGAGCACTGCTTCGAGTAGTGGAAAATATTTGGGACAGACCAGGTTGAACTTTGATTGGCACACTGTTTTTCTCTTTCGCATAGGTAATATCTGCAAAATCCAGAAGATCTTTCATTTCTTCTTCTTCATCCACAGGCAATTCTTTTTGGGCCAAGCTTTGTGCTTTTTGCCGAATTTTTCTTTCATTGACTTCGATTTGTGCAAATATATCTGGGCCAGCATCCACAAATTTGTAGCCTTTAGCCACCTTTTTGTTCTTTTTTGCTCTGCCTTGCTGCTGCTGAGAAATTGCAAATATTCTGTCAATGACTTCTTCTGTCTGTCTTTTATCTGAAAACCGGAGTAGGCGTTCAGCTGTCTTTCTGAAGCTATCCGTGTTCCGCACACGTGAAAGGATCTGCTTCTCTAACTGCTGGAACACAGGCTTGAAATGCTGAAGGTTTTTCTCTACTATCTCAATATTGTCCTTTACTCCTGAAACTGGGGAGTTCCTAATTGCAGAAGCTCGCTCAAACACCACTTTTTGATGATCTGCAATAACTTGTGCAAAAACAGAGTGGCTTTTATTCTCATCAGTCCACAGATAGATGGCATAAGCATGCTCACTGGTGGTGACAAAAATATCCAGCTGCTGAGACTTCCCATGGACGCTGAAACTCTGGACGTCTATAGAAGGTCCAATGAAGAGGTATACGACTCTAGTGATTGGGCTACGCAGATGAGTAGTGACATTCACGTAGTTTGTCCCATTGTAAGGGTAGCCTCTGGGATACATTCTTGAGGCGATGATAGCTTTTTGACTATATCCAGTATCATCCATCCAGTACATCTTGTAGATCCCATCCTGTTGCCGAATGAAGGCTCCGTGGACGTTATCAATAACTGTGTCTTCAAAAGGCACATCAACATTGTGGAAGAAGCTAGTTGCTATTTTGGCAGGACTGTCATCTTGAAGATATATTTGGTCCACTAGCAAGAGAAGCTGGGGATGAAGAAGTAAGAGGTTTCTTTGTACGCTTTTCAACTTTAGTTTAGGATGGTAGGCACCCACTCCTTCTCCTCTAATAAAGATTATGTCATTTTTTTCTATAGCAGCAATTACTTTCCCTTGGCAATCTGCAGCCAGATCATGTTTATATTTCAACCACTTTGATGAGCAATCTTCAGTAACTTGTCCTTCCCATGGATAAAAACAACTCTTTGATACAGCTGGAGAAAACATCAGCACATTATTTAAAAATGTGTATTTTGGTCCATACAGAGCTTCTGTTATGAAAGGTACACCATTGGGGGCAAACGTAAATGAGTTCTGATCTGGATGCTCATGCCCAGCATTGAAGTTCCTCCAACCTTTGATCCATTCTTTGTACTTGTTCTGGTGAACCATGTCATAGATTGCACGTCCTCCCAGCTTTCCTGATTTGAAGGAGAGAAAGGGGCTGTTGATTTCGGCTGGCAGAGCACTTCCATATGTTACAACTCCCCAGTCCTCGAAATAATGAAGTTTGGGAATACCATAATCTGGTGGAGGGACGAATCCCAGGCTTGAATCATACCTTTCAAAAACATAAAGAGAATGAGTTGTTGATCAGTGAATTTCAAGACAGGATAGAAATAATAAAAACATTAACAAGAAACCACATTACTACTATCAAATTTTTTACTTTGTAAAAACATTTGGCAATGTTAATATGGAACAATATTCCACTCTGCAATAGTCTTTAATGAAGAAGATTATGATAAATTTTTGTTTTTTGCTTTGTATAAACAGTATATTAGCTTGCATTTTAGGAATTCATGCTTTAACCTGGTTCAGAATTTCTGGAAAAAGCACATCTGAAAAAGAGTAAGCTGAGTTTGGAGAACTCAGAAAACTTATTTAGAAAAAAATATGCTCCATTCCAAGCTTTCAAATATCTGTCTGGTTTAAATGATTTTTGCACTTGTCCATTAGCAATCCTTCTGCCTTCCCAAGTATAAAATCTTTGTATCTGAAATGGAAAGAGATCATCTAGAGTGAAGAAAGCTCTGCAGATAAAGGAGAAGTTAAGTAGAAAAGCAAGTAAGTTTAAGAAGTTATGAGTTTTGTATTTTAAAAAATTATATTTGTTTGGCAAGAAAAAATCTGCACATTTTCAGGATTGGTATATTGTATTAAGTGGTTTTCCTTTATCTGATACTGGATGAAAATAATGGGAACCCCACATACTTAGAGGACATTGCATAGGTTTGAACTGAGCCAGATATACAGTATAATGGGGAACTATCTTAAAGTTCATTTCCCTGTTAGAGTATTTCCATTGTTGCCTGTTAAATAGCTTGAGAAAGAGATGAATGTTTGTATAGTCGTAAGAGCATCCAGGTGGGAAATTAGGTTAGTTGAACAGGTAACAAGATGTACTAAAACAAACATTATTCATCATTTTAAAAAAGTTTTATTATCAATGAAATAGATAGATAGGTAGACAGACAGACACACACACACACACACACACACACACACCAAATCCACCAAATCTTCAGCCTAAATCTATGTTGTGAAAAACAACAACCCTGCTGACTATGCAAAATGTTGGGCTGAATAGATGCCCAAGCGGCATGCAAACAGAACATATAGAACATAACGAGTCCTTTAAACCTGCCACCAACCCTCTTAACTAATCGGGGCTTGTTTAAATCAGGGCTTAAATAGCCAACACTTCAGTCATATGCATATTTGCTTTCAAATAAGCTTCTTCTGAGCTTAGTTGGACTTACTTCTAAATATATTTGCAAGAGGATTGCACACTAAAGCTTCTACTCTAAAACTCCTACCAAGCCATAAGTCCTGTTGAATACAATTGGATTTACTTTTTAATTGTCATACAATGAATAATAATTTAAAAACTATTAAAGCAATCCATATTGACTGAAAGGGATTTTGCCGTTTTTATCTATTTAATAGCAAAGCAGGAACAGTTATGTTTCTTACTTTATGATAAATATTGAAATATTATCCGTGATCCTCAATTGTTCAGAGTGCTTTTCAATCTCAGTTGGACAATTTTTAGTCACAGGGACTTGTAAGTAAAGGATACGTACCAGCCTTCATTGAAGGACATCTTGAAAGAACAGAATGGATATTTCAAACTGGATATTTCAATGGATATTTCATTGAAATAGATATTTCAATGGATATTTCAGACTCGTTATGTTCTATATGTTCTATTTGCATGCCGCTTGGGTATCCGCTGTATTAAAAAAAGTGTTATGATTTCTACTTTCTGTAACTTGCTGCAATGCTAGATAAAAGCCCAAGCATCATAAAAAGAATAAGGCTCCCTACATCAAAGGCACTTTGGAGTATGTTAAAAGGTTGTTCCAGCTATTTGAAAATTTCTGAAGTATGCAAATAAACGAAGTCCCTACAAAGCATTCTCAGCAAATTCAAGGCCGCCGTACCAAAGGAAGACAAAACAGGAGTAATCTACAAAATAAAATGCAAGTGTCGCTGCATAGGCCAAAGCAGACAAAAGATTAGCAAGATATATCCTTGAGCATCCTTTACTAGTTGTAAATAGACTCAATATGACTTCCTAATCTCAATAGGAAAATAGTGAAATATTCTCACGAAAGAGGGAGTTCTTAGAAGCCTAGTACTCTGACTAGGTAGTGATCAAGAGATATAGCGAATTAATTCTATTGAAATCATGAGCACATCAGCCCAACCTACAACAACATACCACAAATCACACAGCAATCAACCAAAACCTAGAACAACTACAGCCATCTCTTTACCAACCAAATAACGAAAGCCAAATTATATTTCAACAATGACAAGAGAAAAAAATCACCACCAAGTAATGCCATCAAGCAGATATCGACACCACCAAAAAAGAAGCAACCAAAACAGAGATAAAATAGAGCTAAAACATTATTATTGTTATTATTATTATTATTGGCCAAATAATCTACCAACAAAGCCTTAATCATTCGCAAGCAACATCCATTCACAAGATCATCCCATCCAACACATGCAAAGCAAGCAAAATGGAAGAATACATAACCTGTGCTAACCAACAACCCTTGGTTATCCAAAACTCCAACACTGCTGATCTTTCCTAGTAGAGTATAAAAAGTCAACAAACCCAAAGGTAAGTTCAGATTACTCTAACAGAGCAAAACATATTTGAAATTATCAATGTTTTCTCCACAATGTTTGGTAGCACAATGTTAAAACAAATATCAAGGGTTTTATTACTTTACCTAACTTGTTCCCATACCAAGCCTATCCTCAACAAGTTATTGGACTCTTACATACCTTCCTCTTAGGGACATTGGGGCTACAGCATTTTGTTTCAAGAGTCTGCATGCCTCTGAAAGTAACTACCATATTTTTCAGAGTATAAGATGCACTGGAGTATAAAATGTAGCTTAGTTTTTGGGGAGGAAAATAGCGGGGGGGGGGGGAAATCTGCCTATCAGATATTCATCTGGCTAGCGTCTTTAGTCTGGTCAGCTTCAGCACATTAGTTTCCTGGTTTTTATCTCCTGCTTGGCAATAAAAACCAGCTTCTAAAGCACAACTGATCTTTGGAGAGAGAAGCAATGAGAAAAGCAGGCAAACCACGGAGATCGCTTCACACGCTAGCGCCTCGTTAGGGCTGAAAAAAAGCTTCACAGCTGAGGGTCGGAGGGGGGGAAGATTGCTTCATGAAAAAAAGCTTCTAAAGCACAGCTGAGAATCGGAGGTAGATCTAGCACCTCCCTAGGGCTGAAAAAAAGCTTAAAAAAAGCTACATAATTTTCAGCCTTTTAGGAGAGAAAAAAGTGTGTCTTATACTCTGAAAAATACGATAACTGTTTCTGTAAGGCTCATTTCGTTCTGTGAGACTGCTCATTTCGTTCCCTGCTCTTCACCTCCAAGATGACTTATCTGTTTTTGACAAATTTTCTGGAACTATAGTTAGCCAAATCTTCTCATTTCTGATAGAGAATATAATTTCATGGCACATATTTGGAAAGCTCTATCTCATCTACTGCATAAAAAAGTCCATTTGACCTTTGCCTGGTGTTTTCTTGAGAATGTGCAGCTGAGAAAGAATGGTACAAATTCTATAAATTCCTGACAAGCATATCTAAACTCACTTCTGTGCCTGTTTTTTCTCTTGTCCACCCTCTATGTAGCCCATTGATTAAAGATTTACTTATTTCATACCAGAGAAACTCTGTGTGAAGTGTGCACCAACGCTGTCCTTTGGAAGGTGTCCCTGGACCTTCAAGTATTCTGTTCCTTCGAATCTGATCAGCCAACCAGTTTCCACTGCCATTGCGCATAACAAATTTATCTAGGAAAACCAACTGGCTTTCCGGACCATAAAACCAATTGTAGTTGGAATCTGCAATAGCAACAGTTCTTTGGAATCCTAGGAGGAAAAATTAAAACAAACATATATGAAAGTAAACCCCTTTCTTAATATTGCATATTTAAGTGATAGAAAGAGCTCCCAATTATTTACAATATTACATATAATGTTGGTAATACTATATCCATTTGTAAGGTTCTTATAAAAGTTTTAATATCACTTTTCCTCTAAAATAGTAGATCATTAAATTGTCAGACTATGAAACATTAATGTGCTCAGATTTACACACAGAATGTCTAGAGAATTCTTTGTAGCATATTAAAATCTATTTAATGCCTCACTTAAATTGATTATCTTGTTTAAATTGTATTATTTAAAATTAATATTGAATACAGCTAAGTTATATCATATTAAATATTTTTCTCTACATTTCTCCAAGTTCATTTGGGGAAAATTTTCTAACTCATTTTTCATTCCAGAAGCTTTGTTTATTAGTTAATGATGCTTTAATTTATAAGATATTGATTCACACTATAAGGTGTATCTTTTTCCCCATGATAATGAATGACAAGTTTTGTCTATTTAAAAATAATCCTTATGAGGCAATTTTAAACTGACATATTTTATATGTTTTATATATAATTTGGAAGGTTTTATAGTTCATCAGTCCTTGAAAATATGAAATTTTCCCTTTGGTATATTAGACACTAAGGGAGGGATAGAATTCAATAACTGTCCATTCTAATTTGATTCTTAAGATCATTGTAAATTAACATTATGAGGTAATCTAAATTTGAAAATAGCAAGGCTGTTGTGTTTGTTTGAGAACTTCTGTGGGCTGGAGAGTGCATTCCTTAGAGCAGACGTATCAATCATGCAGCGCATGTATCTGACCTGCAATAGGCCACAGAGTTGGCCCACGGGGCCATCCTGGAGATGGCGAGGGACCAGCCACGCCCACCCAGTTGGCCACGCTGACCAGGCCACCCAAGGGCAAACAAACTCCTGATGCGGCCCGCAACGTGACTGAGTTTGACACCCCTGCCTTAGACAATCAATAACAATGCATGATTTGAGGAAATGCATCAGGTTTCATATCTTCCATATTGTAAGTACAATAAACTGCTGTGTTATGCTGACATTTTAAGGAATCTGCATCAAATTTGATGCGTTCCTGATGACTACCTACTAGCTTATATAGATAAGATTGAGATTCTGCTAATGAATTTAACAACTCAGACTTCCAGTTTAAGTTGACAGATGTGATGACTAAGATATTAAATGCATGAATCTTTTTATACAAAGATTCATTCATTCATTCATTCAAATTTCCAGGCCTCTTGTATAGGACCCAAGATTGAGAATGACACTTACCATCCATTGGAGTAAACAGAGAATATAATCTTGGGTCCTATACAAGAGGCCTGGAAATTTGAGGTTCGGCAAAGCATCTTTGCTGTTCCTAGCACTGCACTCTTCAAGAGAGCTCTGATGTTGTTCCTGGGATCTCTTGGAGCCAATCTGCCAGTTTAGGAGTCAGAGCCCCAAGTGCTTCTACCACCACTGGTAGAAGCTGGTACACCCAGTGTATGCCTGGGCCCCATATAAATGTCTCAGAATACTCTTTACATGGCTTGCTTTGTAAATGTAAGATAACTTTGTATACGACTGTGTATCTAACAGCCTGTCTCCATAATTCAAGAATTGTACAAAGCCGTATTTCAGCAGAGGGGTTCTATAGGATCACCTTTACAACTGTACAAACTCTTTCACAAATCAATGTGTGAAAATAAGCAGCCCTTCCCCGATTAGAAGCATTTTCTATATGAGAAAAATGCATTGTTTATCCAACCTAGTGTTTATATCATTATGAACTAGAGAATACACATTTTTATAGGTTGGCATGGTGTACATTAACCAAAGGTTATTAGTTTGATACAATTTTCATTTGTGGAGAATACTAAAGTTTAATACCAATATAAGAACCATGGTGGTGCAATTGTTAGTGTCACAAGTAAATGCCTTATTCTCTAATGTGTAAATAGTATATGAACGGGATGTCAGGGGTTAATTTATTCTTCACTTCTTAATGTATTCATACTTCACCACTCCCATATCTAGCTCCACCCATTGTATATATAAGGAGCTACACACACTCTTTTCTTTGCTTCTATCTGTGAATATTCAGTGAATATAGAATGCCTTATGTAAATAAAAGAAAATATATTTGAACTCTTAACTCTCTCATAACTTATTGAGTCTGATCCAGAAAATATTGCAACAGTTAGAATGCAGTATTGCAGGCTAATTCTGCAGACTGCCAGCAGTTCGAGTCTCATCGGCTCAAGGTTGACTCAGCCTTCCATCCTTCCAAGGTTGGTAAAATGAGGACCCAGATTATTGGGGGCAATATGCTGACTCTGTAAACCGCTTAGAGATGGCTGTAAACCACTGTGAAGTGGTATATAAGTCTAAGTGCTATTGCTATATGTAAAACAGTCTGTCGTGATATATAACCGCTTGCAGTTGGGCTTTTTACCTAAGAATTAATAATTGATTATAGGATAGTTTAAGTTGTGTTACTTGCCTGGTAGAACCGTTCTATACATAAAAGCAAAATGTTGCTTAAGCCAGGGATGTTTAAAGTGGTTAATGTCAAAATGCCTTTGGACAAGGAATATGTACTGGAAAAGAGATCTGGTGGTATAGCTGCCATAAGCTACGCCTTCATACAAGGAGCCATCTGTCACTTCATGTAGTAGAACTATAGATTTCTCCATTATTGTTAGGACTTGCTTAGTCCAAAGGTATGCTTCCTGAAGATAACCTGTAAGAAAAAGACGAACAATGTTATATTAGTAATATGACCTTTTAAAGTGTGAAATATTTGCAAGTTATTTGGGCTTGTCTACATGTGGTTTTTGTATGGAGCTTTTAAACTGGATCTATTCATAGACTTGCCTTGCCTTTATTAAGAGATTTTTATGCCTTATCTATTACTGGTAATAATAAACAAACAAACAAACAAAAAAGAAATATTTTACTCATGGTGTAGAGTTTATTGAAAACATCAAGAGGGTTGCACTGAAAAGAGCAGATTTAATAAAGCTTGGAAATATTTGAGAAGGAAATTAAAATTTATAACACATAAAAAAATATAAAAATATTTACCGTGTCTAAATTTTATTTTTAAATTTTTCATTTAAAAAAAAATCTAGGAAACATTTAGATAAGAAATCAAAAAGGAGTTGGGATATTTATAAAAATAAAAAATGAGAAAACATGATATACATTTATAAAATTATGCACAGCATGTAGAAAAGGGCATAAGAAACCTTTCTCTCTCACTTAAAATACCTGAAATCTGGAGATATAGTGAAATTATCTATCTATCTGTCTGTCTGTCTGTCTGTCTGTCTGTCTGTCTGTCTGTCTGTCTATCATCTATCACCTATCTATCTATCTATCTATCTATCTATCTATCTATCTAGGCAGTAAATAAAGAAATAAAAGAAAGAATGAAGCTAGTACTTTTTCTCTCAACATAACATAACATAACATAACATAACATAACATAACATAACATAACATAACATAACATAACATAATTGTCACGGATGAATATCCTTAAGAGAAAATAATCTTAATTACTAGAGAATAGGTTATTCAGTATTCATTTGCATGATAGGCTATGAGAAATCTCCATGTTTGAGGCAGTAGATCAAGGGGTATCAATTCCTTGGGACAAACTGAGAAGGGCTGGGGTCTTCATTATCTTTCTGTGTCTTTTACAGAAGCAAATGACTGGTTGTGGGACTAGATGTTGGGCTAGATCAGGGGCGTCAAACTCAAGGCCCGGGGCCAGATCTGGCCCATGGGGTGCTTAGATCTGGCTCGTGGGGCCACCCTGGAAATAGTGAAGGACCAGCCTGCCTGGTCAGGGGGTGCCTGTGGTGGCCTAAGTGCCCCTGCCAGCAAAAATGGAGCTCACGAGGGCCACATGCGGCCTTTCCAAGCTCCATTTTCGCTGGCAGAAGGTTGCAGGAAGCCATCCCAGCTGAAAATGGAGCTCGGGAGCCTGTTTTCGCTGGCCACTCAGGCCACCACAGGCACCCCCTGACACAAGTGATGTCATGCTGGCCACGTCTCTCTGTCCCCCCCCCCCCCAAGGTCAGACACATCCTGATGAGGCCCTCAATGAAATCGAGTTTGACAGCCCTGGGCTAGATGGATCCTTTATGCTATCATTCTCTTAAAACACTGTATAAAGAAGACAGAATATATATACTCAAGCACACTCTGAGAATGAGAGATTAATGATTTTGAGAATTAAAAATGTATGTTTATCTAGTTTCAATATGCACACCTTGTTTAGCCCAAGAGCCATATCAGATCTTTAAGAAGAGTATAAAATGCTGCACTATAAAAATTAAATAAGGCTAGTTCAAGAGCAGGATCACAATAAAAAACTGAATTGAATTTATATGATTCTAAAATTAATTTTATTTTAAAATTTAAAACAGTAGACATGCACTTATCCCCCGTTTTAATTTTCCACTTCTGATGCATTAAAAATCACATTTCATTTCCAATTTTTGCAGGGATTCTGGGATCATAGCTAGAGCTTTCAGAGACTTCATTTGGTCTTAGGAAGTCACAGGCTTTAAAAAAAAAGAATTGCTCATTGTTCAAGACCTACCTTGATTCATTAGAACCAGGCTTCCTACCAGCAAGGCCAAACAGTTGGTAGGCTGATGGTTATGTAGGTATTGGAAACCCCATCCACGCCTATATGAGGCTTCATACATATATCCTGAGGCATTGGCAATTACTTCCAGAAATTTTTCCTGCTGGGACTTGCTAAGGTAGTTATATAAAAAGTCATAAGCAGTGGCAAATCCAACCAAAGAGTGAGCAAGGGGAACCTCATCCCATGGAGCATCCTTCACTAACCTGTAAAAGAGGAAAGGTGTCACTTCTACACATCTTATAAATGGCACGATTATAGAAACATTGCTATTTAAACGTTACAGATTTTAAAACAGAAAACTGAGAATTGCATCAAACAGCTAATACTGAGCATGCAGATCTCCACTCATACATTAATCTTTCCCTACCTTCAGTTTTTTCATTGCTTGGGGCTGAAGACCCATGACATATAAAAATTGCATACAGATTAATGTAATGCAATTTAGAAATGTGCAGGAAATAAACTGAACCCTGCCTCCCACAATGGAAAAGAGGCTTGGCTCATTTTCAAGCTAATATTAATGGTCCTCTGTTCATTATCTGAGAGATGGGTATCATTTGTAAGCCTCCCAGATTCCCCAAATATCACACAAAATATTTTTTTAGATAAACAAACATTAAAATTGTGGGTTTCTTCTGTCTGTACAAAACCAGGAATTTAGGTTTAATCCAAAAGTTTGTAAACCTAGTTTCTTCTTTGAAATCAACATTGCAATTTCAAACAATTCACTTTGTCTTTTCAATTCAATCTTTATTAAAATTTCAAACAATGTATAGCAGTTCATTCTGTTTTACAATTCATGAAAGACTACAGTTTGAAAATTCATCAGTCATATTTGCTCTAAAATCACCCTTCCTGAATCAAATTGTTGTTGTTGTTATTATTATTATTATTCCAGAGAATCAAGAAGACAAACTTCTTGATTTGCTTGTATTAAAAAATCAGTGTGTTTTTCCTTTAACATATGAGATGGCATCTGACATCACATTTCCTCCATCATGTGAGGCCAAGCAACCAGGGAAGGTTAGCCTTCAATCTTTGCAGAGTTCATATGATGTCAACTGAAACAGTGATTATAAGGTCACTTTCTTATTTGCAGAACAAGATTTCAGTTAATATTCTAGTATCTAATATTATCTTTTTAGCTCTGCTTTTTTTTAAATTCAGCCTACAGTATGACCTATGGTCTTGCTTGGTTTCCACACCATCAATCTTACATAAAAGCAATAAAAATATTATTGATTTCTAGGTTGGTTCAAGATTCTTTTTTAAATGTTTTAGTATCTTAACTGTAAGACACTGGACATATCATTGACTGATATGGTTGGCTACAGTGAATGAATGAATGAATGAATGAATGAATGAATGAATGAATGAATGATTTTGCTTCCCTATCACTATAGTTGTTCTCTCTAAAAAACTACTGGAGCTATAACCAGTGCAATTAAACTACTTGAACATAATTGGACTCTATTGGACTTGGGTGCCTTATAAATTAAATACATAAAATAAGTATTTTTAAAAATTGGTTTAAAATGGCATCTCCTACAATTAATAGTAATAGTTATCTGGCTGGAGAAATTATAGCAGTTGAATTGTACTCATTGAAACTGAGTCTGTGGAAGGGTGTTCTGAGAGGCCACCTATACAAATATATGAAAGTGATTTTGCTCTTTTATTCTCTTCTCAAGGAAGCTAACTGGAAATGGAATGGGGTTTTATGAGCTGTATTTCATTATGAACTATTCTACTGAGGAATTTTGGCAAGAGGATAAGCTATAATAAATAATCCAACATTTGTATTTTGCTGTCACATAGCCCCCAGATATTTGAATCATGTGATTTTTTTCTAAAGAAAAATCAAAAGTGGTAGACAATATTATTATGAACTAGCTTGCACTTTAATAAAAAGTATTGAAATACTGATGGCTCCAAAGTAGGATCACATTATCTTTTCCACATTAAAAATAATAGATCTCTTCATATTTGGGACAAAACGTTTTCTGATGACTCCAAAAAGGGTTCAGCAATTATTTGGACAGGCAGTTTTACCAAGCAACTGGAGCACCTCTTCAAAACTGATGGTTGTAATGTTGAAGCACAGAATCCTCTCATAGCCTTAAACTGCTTAGAGGGCTTCTCCCATGAACTGAACCTGTGTAGAGATGCAGAGCAAACGCTTCCGCAAGGACTGGTAACTTTTGAATGGTCTCATAGCCTCATCTTCACCACACACTGTAACAATCAAGTTTACAGCGGCATATTTTGATTTTGAGAAGGATGTGATGGCTCACTGGGCTTGTCGGCTGGAAGTTTCGAGCCCAGTTTCAAGACTCGAGCATTGCACAATGGGATAAGTTTCCATTCTCACCCCAGTTTCTGCTCACCTAGAAGTTCAAAAGTATGAAAATGTGACTATATAAATAGGTACCATTTTGGTGGGAGGGTAACAGTGCTCGGTGCGCTTTGGAGTATAGTCAAGTTGGCCACATGGCCACAGAAATGCTTACAGAAAATGATGCTCCCTTGGCTAAGAAGCGGAGATGAGCATCACCCCCTAGAGTCAGACATGACTGGACAAGGAAAACCTTTACCTTTATTTTGATTTTATTTAAAAATTCTTAGCGTCTGGTGAATTATTTTGGCAAAGCAGAATTTTAAAAACCTGTTGGCCAGGTCTTCAATTTATTAAACACTCACAGTAACCCCTCATGGCCTGGATCCAAGACTGTCTTTGCCTGAAACATATTGATATAACATTACTTGCCAGAAGCCTGAAAATATATTTTAGTATATGCCAAGCATTTATAGAATTTTAGCTACAGGACATAATCCATACTGTCTTTTACTATAATTTATAAATTGTTCATAGAATTGTCTATAATGATGACAATTATTACCATCCAATATGTTGAATGTCTTCTAAGGACTGTAGAGTCTGTTCAGGGAATTATAGTACAATACACTGAGAGAGTCATTTTGGTCTAGTTGTTAAGGCCCTAGGCTAGAAATCAGGAGACTGAGTTCTAATCCTGCCTTAGTCATGAAAGCCAGATGGAAAACTTTGGACCAGTCACTCTTTCTCAACCCAAGTTCCCTTACAGGTTTGTTGTTGTGGGGAAAACAGGACGGGGAAAGGAGTATCAGAGTTATTTATAAAACTAATAAAGGTGGAATAAAAAAATATCTAAAGAAATAAATTTAACTGACAATATAGAACTGTAAAAGTTACAGTGAAAATTAAATTAAATCAATAGTGTTATCTCTGTTTCAAAAGAGATTACAGATAAGCATTTAGAGGAAAAATAAGTTATGCGGTTAACTGGAAAAAGATAAATTTCAGGTACAAGTTATCTAAGCACAAATGAAGATTTCAACTTGTATTCCAAGAGCCAGAAGCAGCATCATTTAAAGTACTTAGATGCTTTATCAAGATTATTCAGTTTTGATAAAGTAAAGGAAAACAAAGATGCCTTTCAAACTATACAGTAGCAGTGCCTAAAGGTTGATTCTAAAAGAGGTCATTATTCTATTACAGGAATGTTTTTGAGAAAAAGTAGGAATCTCACATAACAACTAATATTTAGTTTATATCCACAAATCTCATCTCACAGTAAATTTTACACTTGAAAATGACAGTGAGTGAATTTCTTTCTCTCTACTCTTTCATTTGTTGCAAAACTGCTATTAGGCTATTATTGCTTTTATATACAAATGCCTTAAGGAATTTCAAACTTCATTGACAATTTGAAATTGCATATTATTTCTGCCAATCATTTTAAAAAATGATTGATTTAAACTGTGGATTAAATACTCAGCAGTCTAATTTATTACCCTTTTTCTTTTGAACTTCACAGCTTTTATTGCCATTTTAACAATAAGTACTTTTAAACTATGTAGCTTTTGCTACTCTAACACTGACATGAAAAAAATGACTTAAGTGTTTGATTTAAACTTCAAACATAATCTTTAACATTTA
The DNA here is from genome assembly GCF_059756535.1 of Pantherophis guttatus. Taxonomy (NCBI): domain Eukaryota; kingdom Metazoa; phylum Chordata; class Lepidosauria; order Squamata; family Colubridae; genus Pantherophis; species Pantherophis guttatus. The sequence continues at coordinate 249,602,408 of NC_142063.1, read as the reverse complement.
TAAATACTTGCATGAATGAACATTATTGCTACATAATGAAAAGGCCAGAGAAAATGACCACCATTTATTTCAATTGTCAAAAATAGTGTGTGTGGGAGCAACCACAGTAATTACAGAGTACAGAATAACAATAACATAAAAAAGATGTTGAGACTCTAGAAAGAGTGCAGAAGAGCAACAAAGATGTTTAGGGGACTGAAGGCTAAACTGTATGATGAACGGTTGCAGGAACTGGGAATGTCTACTAATCTAACAAAGGGGAGACCCACGGGTGACATGGTAGCACTCCAATATTTGAAGGGTTGTCACAGAGAAGAGAGGGTCAACCTATTCTCCAAAGCATCTGAGGGCAAGAAAAGAAGTAATGGATGGAAGCTTAACAAAGAGAGATGCAACCTAGAACTAAGGATAAATTTCCTGTCAGTGAGAAAAATTAACCAGTGGAACGGCTTGCTTCCAAAAGTTGCAGGTGCTCCAATTACTGGAGGTTTTTAAGAGGCAACTGGATACAGCCATCTGTCCAAAATGGTATAAGGCCGTGATGGCGAACCTATGGCACACGTGCCACAGGTGGCACACGGCCATATTAGTGGGCACGCCAGCTCAGCTCTGGGGCACATGCACGCACCGACCAGCTGATTTTCGGGCCTTCTGGGCCCACCAGAAGTAGGGAAACAGGCTGTTTCCTGCCTCTGGAGGGCCTGGGGGCGGGGTGGGGAAGGCCCGTTTTTCTTTCTTACCTGGCTCCAGATCTTCTCTGTGTATCTGGCAAGGGCAAAAACAGCCTTCCCCACTCCCTTGGAGGCCCTATGGAGGCTGAAAGGGCCCATTTCCCGACTCCCGGTGGGACAGGAAGTGACATTTTTTCCTGTCCCCAGCCTCCAGAGACTCCTAGAGAGACTCCTAGAGAGGTTCTGGAGGCTGGGGACAGCAAAAAATGTCATTTCCTGTCCCACCGAGAGTTGGGAAATGGGCCCTTTCAGCCTCTGTAGGGCCTCCAAGGGAGTGGAAAAGGCTGTTTTCGCCCTTCCCAGATACACAGAGAGGATCTGGAACCAGGTAAGAAAGAAAAACGGGCCTACCAGGCCATCATGTGCCAGGAGCGGGGGGGAGGGGGGAGGGGGTTGCGCACGCGACCCTCCCCCGCCCCCCCCCTCCTGGCACGCGATGGCAAAAAGGTTAGCCATCACTGGTATAAGGTCTCCTGGGCAGGGAATTGGACTAGAAGATCTCCAAGATCCCTTTCAACTCTATTATTCTGTGTTCTGTAATTATTGTGGTTGCTTCCCCATGCTATTTTTGACAATTGAAATAAATGGTGGACCAGTTTTCTGGCCTTTTCATTATGCAGCAACAATGTTCATTACATTCATACAGGTATTTATGAATGTTAAAGATTATGTCTGAAGTTTCAATCGCTTACTAAAGCCAGAACTTTAAACTTAAAAATAAAATAAAACAATTTTATATCCTATATTACAATTAACAAAGTTTCCTTTAAAAATATTAAGAGTTGATCATGTTTATTTAATTTAAATGCATATTTCCAAGTAATATTCTAAAATACAAGCAAGTTTCTAAATTCATTTAACTCAATTGTACCCTTCTCTAGGATACAGCTGAGAACTAATATGCATTAGTTTAACAGCCCCCTGGCTTCTATTGGTGGCTGAAAATAATCTAGCAGCAATCAGATAGTGGCCAATATATTGACTTTTAACAGAAAACTGGTATTTAGGGGGGTGGGGGGCGGGGCTGACCTGGACTTCCCAAATTGGAGAAAAGTCAATATTTTGTTTTAAACCTCCAAACTGAAATTTCTAGATTCAGAATGGACATTCAAATGCTAGCTTATATGACATGTATACTGGAATATACTAAAAATGATAATGCTTGTTTTAGATATAAGCTTTAAAAATAGGTATTCCCTAAAAAAACAGTTATGAAAAGAAATCAAAGCATTCTATACCCCTTTACTCTTAATATATCCCAAATATGCACTGTATAGTTATGTTTTGCAATAAAAACAAGACAAAAATCTACCAACTAGGCTGAGCCGCCATTCTTTCCATGTAGTCTTTGGCCATGTCGATGGCTTCCATGTTGTCTGGATAAAGTATACAGAACATTGCTAGAGCACCCAAATTGTTGCCATATATTTCATTCCACCGAGCACTGAAGTCTTTGGGATCCCAGGGAGGAAGATATTCCAAAGAGTTTGACAGCATGATTTGCACAGCTTCAACCAACCGAGCTGCAATGTGTTGATGTGTAGTGCCTGCCTTATATCGGAGATCCTGTATCTCTCGCCTAGAGAAGTAGAGCATTGGGTAGTTGTCGTAGTTGGCATTGACAAATGGAACAGCAGTGCTTGGGTTGTTGTCAGTGCTGCAGATTAGTGCAAAGCAAACCACATGTATGAAAAACACACTGGGAGCCCCCCGTGTGTGAGTCCTCATTTTGGCATTAGAGCTCCAGGTCTTGAAGGCAGCCAAATCATTTTTGAAGGAGCCTACATGGCAAAAGAAGAATGAAAAGTGAGGTCAATGGAATAATGGCTGACATTTTTGTCTAAGACACTGGAAAGTATATGGGAAAATTCAGGTTTTAAGTACAAACAATACCTCTATTCAAGTTCCTTCCACAAAAATCAGGAGCAGATGTATTACAACACATAGAGTGCACAGTATAATTAAATAAAGTCCTATGTACTGCTTTTTGTCTTCAAATACTATTCCTGACTAAATTCAGTGGCCTAAATGGCATCCAATGATGGGTTGATGGGATGGGATGGGATGGGATGGGATGGGATAGAATAGAATAGAACAGAACAGAACAGAACAGAACAGCTTTATTGGCCAAGTGTGATTGGACACATAAGGCATTTGTCTTGGTGCATACGCTCTCAGTGTACATAAAAGAAAAGATACATTCATCAAGAATCATAAGGTACAACACTTAATGATAGTTATAGGGAACAAATAAGCAATCAAATCATATTAGGAAACAGTTAATATAAATCGTAAGGCAGGGGTGAAATCTAGCAGGTTCTGACAGGTTCTGGAGAACCGGTAGCGGAAATTTTGAGTAGTTCGGAGAACCATATAAGTAACCATATAAGTAAATACCATCTCTGCCTGGTCCCAGAGTGGGGTGGGAATGAAGATTTTGCAATATTCTTTCCCCAGGAGTGGGGAGGGAATGGGGACTTTGCAGTATCCTTCCCCTATACCCACCAAGCCATGCCCACAGAACCAGTAGTAAAAAATTTTGAATTTCACCACTGTCGTAAGGATACCAGCAACAAGGTTACAGTCATACAGTCATAAGTGGGAGGAGATGGATGATAGGAACGATGAGAAGATTAATAGTATTGCAGACTTAGTAACTAGTTGACAGTGTTGAGGGAATTATTTGTTTAGCAGAGTTTGGGGAAAAAACTGTTCTGGTGTCTAGTTGTTCTGGTGTGCAGTGCTCTATAGCCTCGTTTTGAGGGTAGGAGTTGAAACAATTTATGTCCAGGATGCAAAGGGTCTGTAAATATTTTCACAGCACTCTTTTTGACTCGTGCAGTATACAGGTCCTCAATGGAAGGCAGGTTGGTAGCAATTTTTTTTCTGCAGTTCTAATTATCCTCTGAAATCTGTGTCTGTCTTGTTGGATTGCAGAACCATAAATAAGTGGAAATAAAACTATAGGTCAGGAAGTGAAAATAATCTTAATGGCTTATTTAAAAGTTATACATAATGTTTGCAAACATGATATATTATCAATTGTATTTGCTTTTTTTTAATCTAATGGTTATGTTTAATTTCTTCAAACTTTATCAGTGTAATCCTGCTAAATAATTACAGTGCTGGTAGCCTCTTGCATTAATATAATTTGGCCCAGTTTTGGGGGCTTTTTTGTTTTACTGCAGGAATAGATCTTTAGAATCTCTGATGCACTTTTGGACTTATAATAAAGGACGACAGTCTAATTAGGCATAACTAAATTCTAGGCTGTAAAAAAAAACAAATTTTCAGCCATCAAAATAATTAAGAATGCCTAATGTAAAACATTTCTTACTGTGCTTGCAAGAAAGCAGGAAGAAAGGAAGAGAGACAGGGATCATGTGAAGCTCTGCCAAGACTGTGAATGTTCAATTGGCTGAGGTTCACGGCTGAGGAGTAAAGGATCTGGAATGTGGGAGGTGTCAGCAAGGGTCATTTTTAAAGACTCTGGTTGTGACACGTCTTCATTAAGAGAAACATTGAAAAAAAACATACACACATACACACAGCAGAGTAGAATCCTGGAAGTATATTTGAAATATCTGGCCTTTAGGGCATGCATGTTTTTTCCCATTCAGTCAAAAGAATCCTTCCATTTGCTTGCTGCGATTTATAGCTTGCTGCTAAAATGTTAACATTAAATAGAAGCATGTATTTCCCCAAAAACATGCCCATTTTAAAAGGCTTGAAAATGGCAGCAAACTCTGCATGGAAGTAAAACAAAAGAGTGTTTTAAACATAGCCATGCACCCTCCCCTCTTTTCAAAATTACCAATTATTTCAACTTTGGTCTTAGATGAAACAGTCTAGGATTTCCCAGAGGAAAGTTAGAGAATTCCTGAAATTCTCCAAAGGGGAAAGGTTAGAGAAAACAGGACCAAGAAAGATAGATTTATGTAACTAATGAACAGTAGTTTTCAATTATTAAAACCAGAAATAGACCAAGGGAGAAAGCGTGAGATTGAAAACCTACTGCACAATTTTATTTTTCCTGAGGAAAAGCTGTTTCATAATATTCAGCTACAGGAAAAGTACGTAAGAAGCTAAAACAAACAAGCCACACACACAGTGATCAAGTTTTCCAAACTAGGGGCCAATATTAGGCTAATAAATTATTGTTTTGAGGGCAGAAATAAGGATGCAAATAGGAACCTTGCATGCAGAATCACACACCAATGACTGCTTATGTGATTGTCATGCCTGAAAAAAATGCTGAAGAGAATTTAAGAATACCGGTCCTGGTGGAACCATGGTGGTGTTATTGCTGTACAATACAGCTCATAGCCCACATGAAAATTAATGATCTGGGTGAACAGAGATGGATCAGTTCTGATTATTTTCTTCATTTTTAAAAATTACTTGTCAAAGAGAATTTTGCCACTTGAGGTGACATATGCCACATATGCCAACCCCTGAGTCTGGCTGGCGCCTTAAAGTCTCACTGCTAAAGTTTTTCAGGCAGTAATGGGTGGTACAACCTGAAGTTCTTACGGTGTGTAAATTCCACCAAAGACCTCCGTGTGACTACCACAACTCTCCCCAGAAGGGCAATGGACTGTACTAAAGCTTATGTGACAATGGGAGAGGAGTATTTAATACATAGAAAACAATCACATTAACAACAATATAATTTTAATTATATTTGATTTAGATTTGATTTTATGAAATGCATGTCCTTCCTATTCCAGGCCATTTGGGGGAATATTTAACAGTCTAATATCAAATAATCAAATGAGAAAGCTTGATTTCTGGTGACTATCTGGACTTTAACTTGATTCCTGGTGGCTATATGGGAATGCCTATGTAGCTTTGTTGTCAGCAACACAGAAATAATTTGTCATGCCATCTTTTATTTATTACTTACTTACTTATTTATTTATTCGTTTGTTTGTTTGTTTGTTGTTCAAAGTTACTGACTTGGTACATTCTGATGGTCTGCCAAAAAAATACTAAGAGGTTCTGACACCAGTTAACTTTTCACCTCAGTCAATGTTGACTAGCCACTCTTGCAATTCATTTTGCATGCACTGGCAAAAGCAGCAATGGATATAGAGCAGTGATTGATAACCTTTTCCAGAACCAAGTGGTCAAAGCATGTGTGAATGCGCGTGCAAATGCACGCATGTGCACCTGAACCCCCAAGATGCAATGTGCGTGCAGCCCTCATGCATGTACCCAGCCCCTTGGGCATGTATGCATGGCCTCTGCGCATATGCCCAGCCCCCTGTGCATGCACCCCCTACCCCCTGCATGTGCGGCAGAGACCCAAAGACCAGCTGGCCGGCTGAACTGGGGCAACAGCTTGCTAGCCCACAGAGAGGGCGCTGCGTGCTACCTCTGACATGCGTGCCATAGGTTCGCCATAAAGATATAGAGAAAGTAGGCATCTCCTTTCCTTATTTAAAAGACTTACTTCTGCATGTCTGTTAAGTAGCATTTCTCTGATTCTCTCTTTCATCATTTCTTTCTTCTCTCAATTCAGTTTTCTTTTTGATTCTGATCTGTGCAGTTTAGGAACTTCCCTCTTCCCTTTACCACCCCTATTTTCGGATTATCACCACTGTAGATAGTAGTAACTTGCGCTTGGGTATCACCATGTTATTTCCTGAATAAAGCTTATCTTTTAAACTCTTAATTTTAGAGTTTCTCTGTCACGCATTTCTTCTGCTGTGTAATGCTAATCACTGTCTGTCAGTTTCCATCTACAGTATTTAACAAATAGAAAAACTGTTTATGAGTCCTTCTAACCTTAAATCACTTCTGCAATTACTGACTCTCCTCTTTTACAGCATGAACCAATTACATTATTGACCAGTGAACTACAATGAAACGAGAAACAGTCTAAAAAAAGAAATCTAAGAATTAGCCTGATGAATAAAACATTCACAGGGTAGAACATAAGATCTTGTCAGAACCATTTGCCACAGTCTTGAAAACAGCACTAAAAATAAACATTGTTTTTAGAATCAGATGAAAATATTTTCTTCACAATGGTATATTTTACAAGGAAATTTAGGCAATCAAAACCAAGTAAGAGGCAAAGATAATCCTCCCCTTTTGCATGCACATATTCTCAAACATACACATAGTTTCTTGACATTTCTACTTTTTCAAAAACAATTTTTACATGTATTATACTGAACAAATGAATTAAAAAATCTCTGTAAAGAAACACAGAAGCATTTTCTGTACTCAGCACTTTGGTAGGAAAAGTATCTGAATCTCCAGTTACGGTACTTACTATGTTATTTAGTTCTGAGAGATAAACTGTAGCTAGGTAGTCTGCCCAGTTAAATTATATCAACCTGCATAGTGTTCACACGTGAAATATGATTATTAAGAACCATATCAGCAGCTATTTGTAGTGCTGATGTCAACTTGGAAAAAAAATAATTTCCTCCCATAAAAAGTCAATTATTCAGCAGACCATACAGAGAGGAAGGCCAAATGTATTGGTATTGCATCACTTTTTTTCCAAAAAGAATCTCAATTTGCTATGAAATAAATTGCAGTTGACACGAGAATATGTTAAGTTATGCATTAAAAGCAAAATATGCGCTCTGTGGATTGTGGAATAAAGAACTCTGGATGCCATTTGATTGTCTCAGTTTCAACTTATTTCACAATAAACTGGGATTCTTTGGGAAACAGAGGAGTACCAATACTTTTGACCACATCGGTATATGAAAACAACAATAAATAATATATTAATATTCCCTCAATATTCATCTTTGATATTTACTTACTATTTTCAACAACTGAACAGGCCCTTTTAGCCACATAATTTGCAGATGTTCTATTTATAACAATATTAGCAGGTGTAAATTCTCTAAGATTGCCTCAATAGAGGGATACTATCAAGATCACATGAAGTGTTAGCACCACTTTGGTAAAACCATTCACGGAATATTGTGTCCAGTTTTGGTCACCAGGATACAAAAAAAAATATTGAGACTCTAGAAAGGGTACAGAGAAGAGCACCAAAGATGTTTAGGGAGCTGGAGGCTAAAACATATGATGAATAGTTGCAGGAACTAGGTGTTTCTAGTCTAAGGAAGAGAAGGACTAGGGGTGACATGATAGCAGTCTTCCAATATGTGAGAGGCTATCACAGAGAAGAAGTGGTCAACCTATATTTCAAAGCACTTGAAGGCAGGACAAGAAGTAATAGATAGAAACTTATCAAGGAGAGATCCAACCTAGAATTTAGGATAAATGTCCTGACAGTGAGAACAATTAATCAGTGAAATGGCTTGCCTCCAGAAGTTGTGGGCACTCCATCATTGGAGGTTTTTAACAAAGATTGGACAGCCATTTGTCTGGAAAGAGAGACGGTCTCCTGCTTGAGCAAGGGGTTGGACTAGAAGATCTCCAAAGTCCCTTCCAATTTTGTTATTCTGTATTCTATAATTATCTGACTGCCCCATATTGCCTTATCTACTATATATTTCAGAAATAAAATTAGAAAACATTTTGCAAGAGGTGGTGGCAATTTATTTATATTTTTGAACCACCCATTTCCCTCAGAGAGGGACTCTGGGTAATATTGCTACACAATATCCTCTTCCATTTTCAGATAATACTCCATCACATATCAGTAAAGGCAAGTAGAAAAATGATACCTTTTTTTCTTTGTACAAAAAGCGCCAACTGTTTGGAATTGAACAAGTAGGCACCATTAATAAAAGTGCAATGCAGTTTCTTCTCTTTAGATGCAATAGAGTTATAGTGGCAGCAGATAATACCCACAAATGATTGTGGGGAAACTATCAAGGGATAATGGAGAGCATAAGCAAGCAAGTTGGAACATAAATTCATTTGCCTCCCAATAGTGAATTTTGTCTCCTGCCTCCCATTTTATCCCACTCAACTTCCCTAAAAAATGATACAGGTCATTTTGAACATTGCTGTTCTGGTCACTATAGCTCAGCTATGACTTATTTATTTAAATTTATTGTCTGTCCAACTCCACTTGATTCTGGGTGGCATAACAACTGCAAAAAAAAAACATATAAACAGCTAGAAACATTAAATCAAATAGTCAATCTAAACATATATGATCTAATAAACAACAAAATTAGCATAACAGAGGCCATAGAATAAATCATGAACATCAACCCCCTGGTCTGGGACCAAAGCCTGATTTTCAAAGTTTTCTGGAAGCTTAGGAAAGAGGGTGCTATCCTTATCTGTGGGGAGGGATGTTGTTTCAGAAGGTGGGGGCTATGACAGAAAAGGTACCCTTCCTAGGTCCCACAAAGTTGCAATGTTTAATGGAGGAGATGATGGCTTTAAACACTCTGCAATTCTATTCTTCTACCAGTTTATTTTTTCTTTCTTTTCCTATCATAAAATATACTTAAGAGAAAAGTAGACAACTGTACTGATTCCATACCATCTTTTTATGTAGCTATCCTTACTGAAAACAGAACATTTTAAAGCAATGAGTAGACATAGGGTGGGATAATGATATTATGAAATCACAAAAATAGGTGCAATCTGATATGTGGGGGAGGGAATATTTATTCAACTTGTTTAGATCTTTAAAACAGTCTAAAATTCATATGCTTTTTTTTCAGTGGGAAAGGAGCAGGAAATTGTAGTTTTCCAATTTGGCAATATATCTTGTCAGCTGTTTCTTTTTAGAGTTTTGTAGCCAGAAATAAAAACCAGGATTTATGCCATTTTGCTCAGCTATCTAGCCTTTATAGTCTCTCTGTCTCTCTCTCTTAACTCTAACCTACCTTACATAGTAAATGTCAAGGAGAAAAACTGCTCTCTATACCATCTTCAAGAAAACATACTGATGGCTCATCGAACAAATCAACCCAGAGTTTTCATTTGAAGTACAATTTACCAGGCTCAAATTTTCCTACTTTGGACATTGTATGAGAAGACTCAAGTCTTTGGTAAAAGCTCTAATGATTGGGAAAGAAAGAGAGAGAGAGAGAGAGAGAGAGAGAGAGAGAGAGAGAGAGAGAGAGAAGAAAAGAAAGAAAGAAAGGAGGGAGGGAGAGAGGGAGGGAAGAAGGAAAGAGAAAGAACGAAAGAAGGAAAAAAGAAAGAACGAAGGAAAGAAAAAGAAAAAGAAAAAGAAAAAGAAAGAAAGAAAGAAAGAAAGGAGGGAGAGAGGAAGGGAAGGAAGGAAGAAGGAAGGAAAGAAGTAAAGAGAAAGAAAGAAGGAAAGAAAGAAGGGAGGGAGGGAGGGAAGAAAAGGAAAGAGAAAGGAAGAAGGAAGGAAAAAGAAAGAAAGGAGGGAGGGAGGGAAGAAGGAAGGAAAGAAGGAAAGAGAAAGAAAGAAGGAAAGGAAGAAAGGAAGAAAGAAAAACTAGCAATAAGGTCGAAGCACTCGGTAACAATGCCAGCAAGTGTCCCCCATTGGGAGACAGTTTAAGGATAGATTGTCAAGGATAAATTCTGTCTTCTCTAGGAGTCAAAAATGACTTTATAGTATATAATTAATCAATACCACTTTGAATTCTTGGGAAAAGAGCAGATTATAGATCTCACCAATGAACTATCGGCAATTCTCTATTGCCGGTACATATGTTGCTGCACTGATTGAGCAGAAAGGATGGTAGCAAGCAAGGTAGGAGGTAAAGAGGACATGTAATGGGCCTGATTCCTGGAACATTTGTAAAGTCCCATCTCCTACTTGTGTCAGTGTGGTTAATCATATTAGCCATCTGATATTTTGTTTTGTTTAACTTGACTGCTATCAACATTCCCCAAATTGTGCTTTGCCTTCTGGAAGCCACACATCTTTTTTCCCCCAGATGGCTTCAAACAGTCATTTCCTGTTTCCTCTTGAGTTTCCTTTTTCACTGAGCTACTAGATAGTTTAATATTACTGTTTAGCTTCAGTCTTTCAGTCTGCAGATTTATGGATTTTTTTTTCCCCATGAAGAAATAATCTGCAGAACAGGATTGTAATCCATTTTCCAGACCTCTCTGGCTTTCAAATAAAAGTCCTATACTCAAGGCATCACAGAGGCAACTTGTGCAAGGAGAATTAATGTGACAATTTGACTGATATTGGCCGCTGCATTTTACTGGCTGGTAATACTGTTAAAACATTATTGACATACCATACTGTTAGAGATGACTAAGGAAAATAGAAATAGCAATAGCACTTAGATTTATATACCGCTTTACAGCCCTTTCTAAGCGGTTTACAGAATCAGCATATTGTCCCCCAAAAATCTGGGTCCTCGTTTTACCGACCTTGAAAGGATGGAAGGCTAAGTCAACCTTGAGCTGGTTAGACTCGAACTGCCGAATTGCTGGCAGCAGAAGTAGCCTGCAGTACTGCATTCTAACCACTGCACCACCATGGCTCTATAAAATGTTATGATCCATGAGCTAGGAATGTCCGCCAACATTGCTATACAGGTAGTTAACTTATGACTTTAATTGGGATCTGAATTTCTATTGCTAAGCAAGGTGATTAAGGGAGTCGCACCTGATTTTATGACCTTTTGCCACAGTTGCTAAGTGAATAACTGCAGTTAAGTAAATCACACAGTTGCTAACTTTGAACGGTTGTAAATTGAGGACTACCTGTATTACTTTTTCTTTTCTACAACATTTATGGGGCTGGCTCTACTATCACTGGTCATGAGTATGATTACAATTGTTACACAGACTTTAATCTTCATATCCTGCCCATTCACATAGCAGCACCAATAGCTGTGCTGACACTTACCATTTGCTACATATTTTATTACTCCTGATAAAGTCTTTTACAAATATTTCAGTGTAATATTTATTTTTTTAAATTATGAGAAATGCTGCATGATACAACTTGCAGCATAAACGATAGAATTAACACTAGAAAATAGGAGACGGGTATTAGGTATGGATAGGGTTAAGGGGACTTTATGGGGTTTTATGTCGCGGATTTTTAATACTGCAAATTGCTTGGAGCCACCTATAATTTGAGAAGCCAGATAAATGCATTTATAAATAAATATAAAAAGGTGGGATAAGAATCTAATAATAATATAGAACAAATGTTTTACATCCATTTAGGAATAGAAAACATACATGCATACTTGTGGAAAGAATCCTAAAGTGTCATCTCCACAGTCCAATAAAATAATTAAATAAATAATTAAATTAAATTAATAATTAAATAAAAAATTTGGGCTGCTGCTTAAATAAAGCAAATGTTTACACAACTTTTAGTGTTTCCACATGGAAATCAGGAAAAAGATTTGCAAGTCTTAGAATATATGACTATGGCTTTTAATTTATGAAGTTCATAAATTAGTACTGTCTTAAAAAGTTATGCTGATAATTTTATTCATTAAATTGATTCCTTCAATTTAGAAGAATTGAGTCCATTTGGTTATTGAAGTGGCATTCAAACCAACAAACTATTTTTTTCTGATTATCTTTTTAAGTGACTGCATCTTATCTGATATTTGGCAGACTACCATCTCTTCATTCTACACACTTTAATAACATTAGTGACCACAAGTGAGGACATTTACTGAAAAGTTGAGTGTTTTATTGCTGTTACATACAGATAATGACCGTCAAATTTGCCTAATATTATAGCAGAATATCTCTTGCTATAAAAGTTACTATCATGATGTAACCATAGGCTGCTTTCACCAATGCAGAGAGGAGAACAGGGTGGATCTCATATTTATACCAGTCAATTATTTCCTGTGCAAGATTTCAGCAAGCAAACATCTGGTTAGTTTCACTGCCCATTGCATTTCCTGTGCAAGATTTCAGCATTCAAGCATTAGTTTCACTACCCACTGCAGATTTCAGTAATGCTAAAAAAGAGGAAAATGCACAAGACTACAAAGGTTTTAGATACCAACTGATTCATGGGCAGAGAAAAAAGTGGAGTAGGTTAAAGGATGCCAAGTTTTATATGCAGGACTTAAAATACCATGGAATTTTTTTCTATCATATTGTAAATTACAAGGAAGAACAAAAGTTTAAGATAAAGATATGGGGCTTTGGCAAGTATGTCTTGAACTCTAAACAGGATTAATTGCATCATTGCCATGGAGGGGGAGAAAAGGCAGAAAAAATGTGAAAGCAGCAACAATATTATTGGGTTCCCTTTTATAGTAGATAAGCTTGGGAAAAATAAAAAAAAAGTATTAGAGTCTGAGAAATTTGATTTAGCTGATAATGTGGGAATACTATGTGGTGATAAGGTTTTGGAATGTAAATACTTCTTTACTGGCAAAGCAGATGTTTAAGACATGTTTCCCCTGAATTAAGTACAATATAGCAGAAGTGATCCTTGGTTGGAGCTGACTAATTCTGTTGCCCTTATAGTACAATTCTAGGCACGTATCTGAGAGAAATTCCCACTGAGGCAAAAGGGTGTGTGGGGGGGTCTATTTCAGATAAGATGTTTCTCTTTCTTTATCTTTGAGATATTTATATATTATATATATTATATAAATGGCTCAGGACCTGGGTACTTGCGGGACCGCCTACTACCACCAATAGCCTCCCACCGGCCGGTACGCTCCCATAGAGAGGGGCTCCTCCGGGTGCCGTCGGCCAAACAATGCCGACTGGTGGCCCCCAGGGGAAGAGCCTTCTCTGTGGGGGCACCTACTATCTGGAACGAGCTCCCCCCAGAGATACAGAGGATCCCGGATCTGCGCACCTTCCGCCGCACCTTAAAGACCTTTTTATTTCACCAGGCGGGCCTGGCCTAATTTTCTCCCTCTTTTATAAAAGATTTTTAATTTCTTAATTTTTTAGTATTTTATATATTCAAATTTTAAAATAGGTTTTAAATTGATTGGGGTTTTAATTTGTCTGGGCCAAAACTATTTAATTTGATTTTAATTCCACTTTTAAATTTTGTATGTATGTATTTTATTGTTTGGCTGTGCACCGCCTTGAGTCCTTCGGGAGTAGGGCGGTATAGAAATCAAATCAAATAAAATAAAATAAATAAATAAATAAATGAAATATATTACATAAATGAAATATATAAACTGCACTAACCCTGTAATAGTTTTATTTAATTTTTCCATTCTATGCAGTGGCTCAATTTAAAAAAAGCAAAACACTGTTCTTTTTAAATTGCATTTTCATTACTTTTGCTGACTCCCCAATTGAAAAGGTACTAATTCACTGGTCATATGTATATACGTATATATATGAAACCACCACACATATATTAGTTTTGAGGTCAATGAATGAAGCATTATTTATATGTTGGTCATCAAAGCACACATAATACCCTTCCTCTTTCAGAGAAAATTTATATCTCATCTAAATGTAATTTATAACCCATGTCTATGAATATACCCAGGCATAATTCCCAATAAATCTACTACATATTTCTATACTTGAATTTATAACTCTATATAAACAGATAAATTTCTCATCTGGTCATGTCTGATTTTAGGGGGCGGTGCTCATCTCTTTCTTATCCGAGGGAGTCAGTGTTGTCTGAAGACATTTCCATGGTTATATGGCCGGAATGACTGTATGCCAAGGTGAATGGTTACCTTCCCACTGAAGTAATACCTATTTATCTACTTGCATTTGCATTGTTCGAACTGCTAGGTGGGCAGGAGCTGGGACAGGAATGGGAGTTCACCCCATCGTGTGGTACTTGGGTCTTAAACAAATTCTACTTATCTTCCTGTGAAGCAAAGTTGTTTAGCAATCAGACTGCAAAGAACCATCAAAGTCAAGCTCAAGGGCTCAAGAGAATAAGTTTAAAATAAGGAATAGAAGCTTTCTATGTGCAAGTCTTTGTCACCGGATTCCGTTTTTGTGCCCTACAATTCTATAGTATACAGTATCATCATGGAGCAAGCAGTTCCAGACATTAGGATCTAAATTAGTTAGTTGGGTACATGCTAATGATGTCTGAAGAGGTTTTGCCCTTTTATTTTCTAACACCACACAAGTGTTTTCCAAAACACAGTTTAACACAGTACTACCCAATGACCATACTTTTGCATATAAATCACTGTGGAAAATAGTTTGCTGTTAGGCAACTGTTTACTTAAATTAGGACTCTTACTTCATCTGCTTTTATATAGAGTTGTCACTAAAATAAGAACATTATGTTATAAACTTCCCTTTTTTAAAGAATTTCATAGCTTTGTCCCAAGCACACAATTTTTGGAAGATGCTAAAAGCAGTAAGTACAACTTAATAGCAATTTCAGGATGCTATCTTACCTTCCAATCTTCCCCAAACAGGTGCCCTTCAGAGCTGGGACCACTATTCCCCAAATTCTAAGCCTACGCATAACAGAAAATTCTGGAAACTGCAAAATCACACCATCTAGACCCAAAGGTGCTTTTTCAAGAGGCAACGGGACTTTCTGGGTTTTCTGTTAAGACGTTTCCCTTCTCATCCAAGAAGTGGAAGAAGCTTCTTGGATAAGAACTTAAACATCTTCAAAGGAAAACCAGAAAAAGCACCTTTGGAACAACCATGACCTGGATGACTGAGAATCTCCATAGACATTTAGCGACACACCATCTAGAGAACCAAATGGGACAATGTTAGAGGGTATGTCTCATTTAATACAATGACACATGCTTCTCAGCATACATATGTAATACAGTTCTACAAATACCATATAATCTGAAGAAAGTTAAAAATAGCTCTCAGTATAGGAAGACAAAATCAGACAAATAATATAACCCTTGCTACCTCTAGTTTTTTTTCCCTTTGCCCCTCTCCTACTTTTTTCTCTCTTCATCTTACTACAAGCTTTTCAAACCTGAATTATTGTGACAAAATTCATTGAGAGGGTCAAAAGTACACTACCGCATGCTTCTAAGTTTTAAAACATAAAATAGGTCCTTTAGTAACAATGAAAGAGACATTGACAAAATATATTAAAACAAATTATGAAATAACAAAGAAATGTAATGCTTTTCTTGTGTCAAATTACAAATTTCAGTTTGTTAACTTGAAAAAAGTGGGAGGAAAGACTTTGGATGTAAATTTTGAGGCTGACTATCTCTGTTTCTCTAGCTTGATTACTTTGTTCTGCAGTAGGAAGCTCCTTTGTGCATCTCAGTTCTTTCTTGCTCTGTTTTAAGATAGGAAATAATACAACATTTAATAAAGTCCAATAAAACAGATTTATCATCTTTTTTTAAAAAGAAAGCTCCTTCCAAAACATTAACCTTCAAAATCCTATCCTCCTATACTAGCCAAGATGATACAGTACCTCAGAGAAATAACTTACACATTATAGTTAGAAGCACTAGGAATGGCAGTGTAGGTTAAAGCCTATAGAATAAAAGCCTGTGGAAGGAAATGATAGCTGTCTTCAATAAACTACTTGGTTGTATAAAAGACAGGGCAGAATTGACCCAGAAGACAAGAATTGATGGGATTAAATTACAAGCGAACTGATTTTGGTTGGACATTACGAAAAGATCCCTAACAGTAAAAGCTATTCAAGAGTGGAAGAGACTGCCTTGAATCTGTTAGATTCTATTCACTAGAGATGTTTAAATACAGGCTGGAAGGCTGCCTCTTGGGATATTGTAGTATAAAATTCCAGAATTGGGCAGGAGGTTGGACCAAATGATTTCTAATGTCATTTCCAACTTTATATCCTATGATGCTTTACACATCACTGTGGTAATTAGGTACTGTATTGAAAAAATATTGATAGCAGAGTATAGATATCAAAATATTGCCCACTGACCCTCCTTAAAAAAAAAAAGAAACAGCACAACTCTTTATTTTAATGCACTTTATTCCCCAATAAATTTATATAGTTTGTAGTTTTAACTTTCTCTTCAGTTTAACCTAGGCAGATTTATCTGTTTTGGTGGATAAATCAGGTTTCATAAAGGATGATAGTAATGGATTGCTATATTTCTATTTAAGCAATAGTATTTCTAATTTTAGACTAGGTAATTCCAAAAATAGGAGAGCATACTATTCAGGACAAGGGGAAGAGCCCTAAATAGATTGTATATGTTGGCTATTTCCATACCAGCTTACTACAATAATCACATTGATATCAGATTTTTAAAAATCTGTCCTCTGTTCAGGTACACTGTAACTCAATATTACTGTCCCATCAATAGTCATTTGCAAGGATCCATGTGTAGCAGTGGTGGGTTTCAACATTTTTTACTACTGGTTCTGTGGGTGTGGCTTTGTGGGCATGGCATGGCTTTCTGGGCATGGCAGGGGAAGGTTACTGCAAAATCCCCATTTCCTCCCAATCAGCTGGGACTTGGGAGGCAGAGAATAGATGGGGGCGGAGCCAGTCAGAATTTTTACTACCGGTTATCCAAACTACTCAAAATTTCCGCTACCGGTTCTACAGAACTGGTCAGAACCTGCTGCAACCCACCTTTGATGTGTAGGAATTGGGTGTGTGAATTCAGTCTAAAACATACACTATAGCACATTCAGAACAATTTCTAAAACAATTTAGAGGGCACATTTACCTGTACTTAATCAAAAGTGAGTTCAGTGGAGTTTTTTTCAGTGTCCTGGTTCTACAACCCTATTTTTGTGGTCAATCCCATTTTAATAAACTTTACACATAACAAAAATAAGGCAAGGTTATACATATGTTTAGCTTCCATGTAAAATACATTTACTAGAAGCCTGAGTCATAGTTGCTCAGTGACATTTATTTCTTGAGTCAGTGTTCAAAGAATAATGTTCTTAAATGTCCGCAGCAGGCAGAAAGTCTGCAAAACTCACACAGCAATGATGTCCTTTGGGACAATTTCACTTCCAAAAACATTAACCTTTCCACTTCAACTTTTCCAAACTTTGCCCTAAATTACTAGCCTTGCTTTTGGCTTTGTACTTTGCTGGGGATCTGAGTGAAGAATCAAGAAAGTCATCCCAGGCATCTCATGTATATATATATATAGAACGTATGGAGTTCGGCCAGCTCCACACATTCTTTCTAAATCCAGAAGGCTCAAATAGTTGATTAAATTCTATTACCTTGGAAAGAAAGATGCATGCCAGTAACATAGGGAAGCTACCGGTACTTGGAAGGTCTCATGCATGTTTACCAAGACTGGCTTTTGGCCATACCGATCTGGGTATTATAGGAACTGTAGTGCAACTCACATGGTAGGAATCAGCCCGAGGATGTTTGTCTCTGGAATACTTTACTAATTGGATTGCACAGGATTGCAACTCCAGTTTCTGACATAATAACCCATTTCTAACTTCGAAGAGATTCGCAATCTACTCACTAGTTGGTAATGGGTGAAATGTCCCTGGGCAATTGCAAGACCCACTCCCCCCCACCCCATCATTTTTTTTTACGAACTCCCCCCCCCCGAACCCCGGCCCATTGCTGACCTCCAAGTGTGGGCCAAGAAAAAGACTTCTTGTAACGGGCCGCCCGTCGGTGGACGGTGGAAGGAACGGCCGCGTCCTCTTACCTCTCTCTTTCTCAGTCTGCTCTTGGCGCAGCCTTTTCTCACTCCACGGCGGCAGGAATGCTGAGCCAGCAGAGTAAAGGACGACGTCGCTACCCCTCGGCGCGGGCAAACTTCTGCTCGGCCGGACGAAGTGGCGGCCGGTCCGCGACGGATGCTCGACCGGCTAGGTTGGCCGGACGGACAGCCGGACGGATGGATGGATGGATGGAAGCAGCTCGGGCCGCGCCGATCACAGGACGGCGTTCGCAAGCGCCTGAACTCCGCCAGAGGGAGGAGACCGCAACGTCACCGGAGAAGGGGAAAGAAGAGGGCGAAGGAGCCCCTTATAGTCCCACCTCTCTCCCGATGGCCCCCCTGGCGGATTTCGGTTTAGGCTGGCCGGAGTCTCAGACGCCTGCGAAGTTCTTTTCCCGCCAAAGTGGCAGAAGGCGAGGGCCAGCTTCCGCCCGCAATGCTTCTTCCAGAGAAAAAAAGACTTTTGACGTTCACAATAATTCCGCTTTCTTGTAACAAGGCTGGCTGCTTCCTCCCAGGCTCCCGGAGCAGTGGCGGGGCTAACAAGAAGCGACGCATCTGTGGAAAGCAACCCTTTCTCCCGGGCGGCCCTACTCTGTCCGGCCTCAGCCTCCTGAGTCTCCTCCTTCTCCCCTCCTTTCCCGGGTCTCGTTTTCCTTAGCTCTCGGTCCCTTTGGATCTTGGTTGTTGGGCGGTGAAGTTCTCGCATGAAACAGCACTTAAGTTTTTTTCCCCTTTGCTCGCCCTTATGGGTACCAAAGTGGGGGTGGGGGGTGGGGAGAGACGAAGTTGCCTAAACCATTAAAAGAATCCTCCGCTAGTTTCTTCCCTGTGTCTTGTGGAAATTTTATAAGAAGATGTTGGATAAGCATTTGTCTGGTGTAGGGTTTCCTGCCTGAACAAGGGGTTGGACTAGAAGACCTCCAAGGTCCCTTCCAACTCTATTATTCTATTCTTCAGGGCACAGCTGCTCATCCTTTCACTCCTCGGAACCCTTCCGATGGCAAACGAGGTGACAGCCAACTAGCCCCTTCAGTGGTCTACCAAGAGTGAAAATAGATGTTGGCTGGGTCTTTAAGGAACAAGCTTTTTTTTTTCCGGCTCGTTTACTTCCCCTGCTTAACTATATACCATTTTCCTCCACTCCAGGAGGAAACCAGGTGAGCAATTGCAGGCCTTTGAAATAAAGGAGAAAGAAACATCCTTTCCAGGGAAGGAGCTGCTCCTGCAAAATGGGGTCATGCTTCCCCACCCCCTCCAGTACACTGAGCGCTTTTCTGTCCTCTCCATATTACAAGAGTGGGTTAAGTCAGTAATACAGGTAGTCCTTGACTTACAACAATTCATTTAGTGGCCAATCACTGAAAAAAAAATGACTTATGGCCATTTCCACAATGCATCACCATGGTCACCTGGTCAATATTCAGACACTTGGCAACCGGCTCATATTTATGACAGTTGCAGTGTCCCAGGATGGGGTGATCCCCTTTTGCGACCTTCTGACAAGCAAAGTCAATGGGAAAGCCAGATTCACTTAATAACCATGTTACTTACTTAACAACTGCAGTGATTCACTTAACAACTGACAAGAAAGGTTGTAAAATGGGGCAAAACACATTTAGCAACTGTCTCATTTAGCAACAGAAATTTGGGGCTCAATTGTTGTAAGTCAAGGGCTACCTGTACTACACTGAGAGGGAATTTTGCTTGTTGGTGCTCAGTCTTTGGCTGACAGAGCGGATGGTCACTTCATTTTCCCATTTGCACTCCTGAATTCTCCAGACTGTAGCAGAGATTCCATCCACTGAGCCAAATCCTTTAGAAAATAAATCTGGTTATATTGAGGCATTATAAGCTCTGTAACCCATCAAAATGGTGATGTTCTTTTTATTTAAAGTGTACAGCCTGAAAGGCTCCCAGATAATAATGCAGAAAAAAGTTTAGTTTATTGTCTTAATATAATATGACATACATTTACAAGGGCTTGGAAAGAAAATAAGGAAACAATAGGGAAACAAGTCATTCAACATTTACTTATGGGCTAAGAGCAAACACGGTAAAAGACCAACACAGCAAAGCAAGAAAAGTCACATTTTCTTAGTATTTGGTGATTCCTTTTAACATTGGCCAGTTACGGGCTTTTCAAGGAAGCTGAAATGATATGTCCCTGTCTAGATACCATTTCCCAGCAGATGATTCCACATTTCTGAAGAAATGACTGATTTGAGCTCAAATTGTAGCAACGGCAAATAAAAACATCAGATTTACATAGTCTGTGGTAAGGTCCTATCTCCATGCCTTGGTCCCTGATGACGTCTGTCAGAAGGAGGAGGAGGTTTACCTCAGCTGTTTGCAACTCTCTGCTTCTTTTCTTAAAAATATACTGCTCAAAAAAATAAAGGGAACACAATCAGAAGACCTCCGAGATCTGAATGAATGGAATAGCCTTATTAAATACTTTGTTCTTTACATACAGTAGTTTATGCACTGCTCAAACAACTAAAGGGAACACAAAACTACTGTATGTAACGAACAAAATATTTAATAAGGCTATTTCATTCATTCAGATCTCGGAGGTCTTCTGCTTGTGTTCCCTTTATTTTTTTGAGCAGTGTATATTCCTAATACTTTATCTTATATTTTTAACTAATCAGATTGTTAATGTATGAGAGCCGTGTGGTATAGGGGTTAAGGCACCAGGCAAGAAAGCATGAAAAGGAGTTCAAGTTCTGCCTTAGCCATCTCCCAAGGTGGTTGTTGTGGGGGAAATAGGAGGAGAAAGAAGTATTAGGTATGTTTACTGCCTTGGGTTTATCTTGGGTTTGATAATAATGATGATGATGATGATGATTATGATAATAATAATAATAATAATAATAATAATAATAATAATAATAATAATCTCTACAAAAAACCACCCTACTCGGAACAGCTTACATCCTCCGACGATATCTTAACAGTTCCTAGGTCCTTGGTTAGGACTCGAGCTGCTGAGCTATTAACCAGCCTCAAAGGCTGTGAATCTCACCAAAGATTAACAACAACAACAACAACAGCAGCAACAACAACAATAATAGTGGGATACAAATAAATATCACTCCAAGTAAGTCTCTGCAATAGTTCAGCAGAGATAGTTTCATCATCCTCATTTAGAAGTGATCAAAATAGTACATCTGATATAAAGTGGTAACGCTTCAACTCCTGCTTAACTGTTCAAGAACATCAGCAGATCCAATTAGCACAAAGAACTGCAACATGATCAATCTGTTGAACTTTACTTGCCATTTATAACTCTTTTTTATCCCTTTTCTTATCATGTCACATCATTTTTATTATCCATTTTATCACCCAATTAAGGCTTCACTTTAATTTATAATGGTTAGAGGGTTAAGTGTTGTTTTAACCTTGTATGTCTTCCAGAATCACCTTCATGAGATATAAATCAAATAAATAAATAAACCTATGTTTCTCCATTCTCCTCAAGCCATGATATGCTGCCTCATCAGGGTGGGTGAGGAGTTGGCTGTGGGAAGGATAGGTAAACACTAGGAATTTATGCCAAGAGTATGGGTATCCTCCTGTTGAAAGATTGTAAGGCCAGGTTTGGGGACGGATGGTCTGGAGCAGGAGTGTCAAACTCACGGCACTCAGGCCAGTTGTGTCATGTGCTGGCCCCGCCCCCACCCGGTTTAGCAAAGGAGAAAAAAGTCCCGATACGTCATGTGATGCTGCTGTGACAATGCGAGTTTGACACCCCTGGTCTGGAGAAATATCTATATGATCACTAAGAGTTCACACTAATTTGATTGCATATCATCATCATGATTTTCATTTTTTTCCCAGCATTACTTGTTATTTTTTTATTACAGAGAAAATTAATTGAGGAGAAAAAGAATAACTGCGTAACAGCTTTGACTGACATAGCTAGAATTCATCTGAGAAAATCTTCTGTCAAGAAGAAATATTGCTGAATGTCATGAATATTTCATATGTTTGTATATTGGTGGGTGGAATCACCATCACCATCATTATATTCCTGAAATTTTAGGAAATGTTAAAAAGTATGAAAATTCTGTAATTCTCATGTACTATATGAGTTCTTAAAGGATATTAACTATAACTTGATTTTATAAACAATGTTTTTTTGATTATTTAGATAATCAAATAAATGTTATAAGCATATGAAAAGTATGTTTAAAATGAAGATGAGCAAAGGTATTTATACTGGAATGAATCACATGCTTCTACTTTTTGAGAATATAGAATATTTTGCATTTGAATATGTATTATTTCTTTTTTCTATTTGCTATTTTAAAGTTGGTAACTCATGTGATTGCTTTTCAGTATTTTCACTGCGCACTACTTGTTTTGCTCTGTTTGCCAAATCTTGTAGTAATTAAGCATATATACCAACATTCTTTTAATAAGTAACATAGGATTTATAATGCAAAACAAAAGATGGGGCAGGAAACAGCCTTTTGCCAGGTTGCAAGAACCAATCTCCACTGCCACCTGGCAAGCTGCTGCTATTTCCTGCATCATCTTTTTGTTTTGCATTACTGTAGAAACCCAATGTTAATTATTTATAAAAAACCTTGGAATGCTTTTAAGGGGAGCTATTGAAGCCATATTTTCCACAGCATGCCTATCTGTATGTTCTCCATTCTAAGACTAGCTTTTATCCATAATGATCTTTGCCTGCACAAGGTATTCTAATGCCAATGTAGTGGATCCCTGGAGTGCAGGGATCAGTATTGTAATGTGATCGGACAGACAACTCTCTGCATGATTTTGGAATAATCATGCTATTTTTGATGGAGGAAGGGGGAGGGTTTGAGTACAGTAAAATAAATGAATAATACACTATGGAATTACATTTAGAGTGTATTTCTGATTGGCTGCTTTATATTTTATATATGCATGCATTGTTTATATTAATGGTCTATATCCTGCCTCATTCGGAGAAGTTTTAAAGTACAGTAATTCACAAAAGGGAAAAATATAATAAAATATGTATAAAAATGATTGCAGGCAATAAAGCATCAGGAAGGAAGGAAGGAGAAGGAACGAAGGAAACATTTAATATTTCAACACAGACTTTAAAAACCCAAGAACTGTGCTATAAAATGCATAAGTACATACGTACATACCCCTTGTACAGATTAAAGAAATATTTGTAGCTCAGGACTGAACTGTGGAGTCCTTGGTGTTCTCTGAGCCTGGTGGTTTTCTTGCAGATGTTTCATTACCAAACTAGATAACATAATCAACGCTAGAAGGAATGGGGTTTGCTCTTATTTTTGTATATGTCATGATTGGTGGGACTGTTCTTAATGGTTCCTTAAACAAAACATCTCCTCACCAGCATCACAGTCATATGAGCAGAGATTAACACCAAAATAAACACTAGGCCAGGGGTGTCAAATACAAGCCCATCCAGGGCTTAAGACGTGTAATAGAAAGTGTATTTGAAATAACTCAATCTGCAGCTTGCATGGTAAGTATAGCTCTAAGGTATAGCTCTCAGGAAAGATTACTCTTCCTAAGGTTCTAAGACTAATTTTACAGCTCCCACACTGATTCTCATAGCTTTAGGAACATTTATTCACTGGCTATATTAAGGTGCAGAAATCCAGATGACCACTAGAGATGGCAGCCAAGAGATACAAACCCCATCTACTGATTAAATCTAGGATCTAGTTGTACCCATAGTTACAAAGAATAAAAAAATTAAAAAAATACATTTCATAAGTAACTAGTTTATTGTGCATCCCAGCTGGAAAAGAATTATTAACAGTGGGCAACACTAGCTGAAGCTTGAATATTGACTACTGATCACATCCCTCAGAATGTCATACATTAAAACAGTATGAACAGCAACACAGCATGAAAACATGTTTGGATTGCAAAAAGGGTCTGCTGTGAAGGTAACAAAGGCTAAAGGCATGATTTCCAGCTGACATTGTAAAGCAGAGGTCTTCAAACTTGGCAGCTTTAAGACTTGTGGACTTCAACTCCCAGAATTCCCCAGCTGGCTGGGGAATTCTGGGAGTTGAAGTCCACAAGTCTTAAAGCTGCCAAGTTTGAAGACCTCTGTTGTAAAGGAACATGGCAAAACAGTGAATGTGACCTCAGATTGGCATCTGGAATTTAACCCATTGCTAAAGAGTTGGCCAATGTAATATTTTCATTTCTTATATAAGGTGTTCATGATATATGTGATGGTTGTCACGGATACTGTATACCAGTGGTCCCCAACCTTTTTATCACCGCGGCCCGCTGAGCGCGCGCAGGGCTGGGGCCACGGCCCAGGAGCTTTTGCGCAGGCCCATTGCGCACGGCCCAGGAGCCTTTGCGCTGCAGCGTTCCTGTCCCCCGGCCGCTGCGCGGCCCGATGCCAGGTACTCCACAGCCCGGCACCGGTCCGCGGACCGGGGGTTGGGGACCACTGCTGTATACCAATGTCATGTTCTGAACTCTTCCATCTTACAAAGGCATCCATCTTTATAACTTCTCATTGTAATTTCACCTGGAAATTATCACGGCCTGATATCCAACTATTTTCCTTCGATTTATTTGTCCATAAAATCACAATCTCAGTTTATAGAACTATAAATGGAATTAAATCAGTCTTTTATGCTTCTCTGTGTGCTTATGTAGCTGTGCCATGAATGCATTCCAAAATCCTTCATACATCTTCACATGTGTCCTTCATACTTTTATCATTGCCTCTGGCTTTTTATATCATTTTTTCTGATATAAAATTGAAATAGTGAAAAGTGCAAAGAAAATGCCTCATCTTGTGAAATTTAACTGATTTCATTTCCCTTTCCCCTCTCTCCTCCTTTCTCCCCCCTCCTTCCCCTTCCTTAGCAAATTTTAAGCTTGAAGCCAATAATCAGTCAGATGAAGGGAAATATCTCAACTCATTTTTGCAGGCAAGAATACAGTGCCACATCAGCAAGCTCAATACAACTGGAGGAAGATAAAATTATCTCTGGAAAACAATATCCAACCTGGTCTTAAAGATTTCACATTTCAATAGTAGTTATGAGGTTAGTTATTATAAAACACATATTGGATATCATTCAATCCTATCCTCAGTTTTACAAGTGAATATAAATGTTTTCCTATGATCTCCAAATCTAAAGTTATTACTGAGGGAAAAACTTTGTTTTTCTTTAATGTAAATATAGTGGTGTCAAACCCTTTTAAAATGGAAGTGCAATAAGTTTCATTTATCCAATGAATCTGAATGAACCTGCAATCTGAAGTGATTCAGGCCACAGTTTGCAAATTTGCCAGAGGTGCATGAATTGTATTACATAAAAATTATTTTAATTATAAGTAGCCTCTGGAGAGCTGCTATTATTGTTGCTGTTTTGGAATTGTCAGGGGCAAATTTTACAAATAAATGGGATTCAACAGGATTTTATTTCCCCAAATCTTTGGTCAGGGAAGAAGTGCTGAAATTAATTATTCTATGGGAAGAACATTTTAAACAAGAAAAGAGGGAATGAGATTAAAAGAGTTAAAAGCTTGGGAAATAAAATCATGCTGGATTCTTGCATTTTTGTCATTTTTGTCTCTGAGAATTGTAGCTTTGGCAAAGTTTAGAAGTTTTAAAGCAACTTTTAAAAGCATTTTTTGTTTTGCTGATAAAGAGGCTGCAAGGCTTTGGGAAAATCACAAATTATCCCTAACAGTATTTAGCTGCTGATAAAACAGCTACATTTATTACTGAAACTGTCTAGAGTACAGTTTACAATAATTTACCATCAAAACTGCATAGTATCACTTTTGGATAAAATTCAGTAATCAACATGAAGTCATTTATAAAGAATCTTAATCTTCTGAAACAACTCACTTTGGTCTCTTAATTTTAGGTGATCAAAAGACTGAAAAATGCTGAAATAAAAGCTTCCCTGTGTAATTATGGTCTCTTATTTAATCTCAATGTATGAATGCTTTTGGAAATTGCAGTGTGCATTTATTGAGTGTGTAGAAATGAATTTTGTTCTCTACTAAAAACAAACTCTTTGTGACATAAGAATGAGTCATGACTCTAAGTAAACATTTGGCTTGAATTTTTTAAACAATATCATCCTCTATCAACAATATTTTCTGATTGTAATTCTGATTTATCTGTAGCTGTAAACTTTCAGGTTGGTGGTAGAACTGTTGCCCACCATTCAACCAATAAAGTTGCCTTTATTGAAAGTATAGGTCTTTATTTTTTCATAGCTCTAATGATTTTACTTAGTGTTTTAAAACATTTGATTTTAGAATTAAAGAGATAGTTAAAATAAATATTAAATGTTAAATATTTTAAAATCAGTTTTTTTCCTGTTACAATTACCAGAGAATATTGTACATTAAACATGGGTCTTTAGCTTACCTATGAACATTTTTGAAACTGATAAATTGTTTACATGGTCTTTTGTATTGCCTTTGATAAAGGAATGTTCTGGAATGTTGTTGGGATTTCACACATTTTTTTTCCACATTACTGACACTTGAAACAATCTCTCCCGCTTTTTTATGGAGACATGGAGGAAGATTGTGCTTTTGATACGATTGCTAGAAGTCTTTGAAGTAGGCAGATTAATTTTAAGCACACAATATTTTCTTGTTGGGCACAGCTGCTATGGAAGTGGCTCCTGGCTATCTCCTTATATGGGTGGATGTTATTTGATATGTTGTAAGAATCCATTCCCTTACCATCATGTTAAACCACAGTATGGTTTATTGGTCTGGACATAAAATGTTATTAAAGGTTGTTTGGTCTTGACTGATTCAAGAGAGTGGTGTTCTTCTCTAAATTTCAGCTGAGGGAGCCTGCATTGTCTGAGAGATGCTTCCATCATAATGTGACCAGCATGAAAATATGGAACACAGTAACCTTACTGAAGTGGTACCTATTTATCTACTCTCATTTACATGCTTTTGAACTGCTAGGTGGGCCGGAGCTGGGGTGAGTAATAGGAACTCACGCCACTGCACAGTGCTTGGGACTCAAACCCTCAACCCTTTGTAGCTGACAAGTCCAGCGTCTATATTATATTGTATTACATTAAATTGCATGATATTACATTTGTTATATTAACAAAACATGTTATAGCATATGTTTTGTTAGTCTGAATTTATAGTGAAATATTATTTTTTTATGCAAACATTTGTCAGCATATCCATCTGAATACTCTAAAAAACCCTTTACAGATCTGTCTCCTGAATACACAGGGGTATGTTGTAATGTAAGTGTATCACACTTCCCCATTTTCTTCTTCTGCGTAAGGCTGTCTCTACCCACGATATAGTGTCTAGACTTTAGAGGCTACTTGCTAAATATCTATTGCTCTTGTGCCTTTGTGATTGTCTGAGTAAGAATCTATTCAACTTGAAAGAAGATTTGAGTTGAAGCACAGAATAGTATACTTTCAGATTTGGCACTGCAGGGCTTCCTGTTGTTTGGAGACTAATTAAAATTATTCATTTCAACCATGGCTTCAATCCAGATCTATATATCTGGAAAGGAAGCCATCTCCTTTTAACTTACTGTATGCCTGTCAATTAATATTTCCTCAAAAAAAGAACTACTGCCTATGTTAAGTCTATTTATAGACATTCCTGCATTTGTGTAACTTTTACAAACTTCATTTTTTATCCTTTTTTGAATGGGAAATAATACATTAGACCTACCTCTCTCATGCCACCTTAGATATATAATGGGAGAAAGTGAATGCACACCCCTCCACCATGTAAAGAGGCTTCTTGGCTTTGTAAATTTCTGACAAATATAATTCACTTATATGCCATGTATTTATTTGATTTCTATCCTGTCACTCTCCAAGAACTCAAGGCATGGGGACTACCTTTTATTTTATCTCCAAAACTGTAACCTTGTGAGTTAGGTAGGGCAGAGTGATAGGCCCATAATCACTCAAAGAGTTTCACTATTGAAGAGTGGACTTTAACTTTGTTCAGCATCTTAAGCCATTATACTATACTTACAGTGTCAATATGTTTGTATTCCAGAATATATGCATTTTAATGGCACTCAAACTATGCATCACTAATTATAATAGCATAGCTCTAATATGCTTGTTATTCAAGGTTAATTGTTACTCTACCATTAGACTGAACTTTGTAAAATAATTCTCCAAATCCATTTTGGCTTCACAAAAGCTTTTAATCATGTCAAACTCTGGTTTTCATTCTAATGGAGATGTGCCAGTGGTACATTCATTCACATGAAGCGAGGGGACAACAACTATCAAATTAATGTGTTTCAACCCAACTGTAGCATCACTTAATTTCCTGCTTAAAATTAGTTTTAAAATCTGTTTTATAAATGAAGTTCCTCTATTTGTCTATCTTTGCACAGCTGGATTAATTATTTAAACACATGTGCATACAAATGCAAA
Organism: Pantherophis guttatus; assembly: GCF_059756535.1. NCBI lineage: Eukaryota > Metazoa > Chordata > Lepidosauria > Squamata > Colubridae > Pantherophis > Pantherophis guttatus. The sequence goes on along the minus strand of NC_142063.1, from coordinate 249,573,797 downwards.
AGACTTTGAAACAGATGACTTCCCTGTCTAAATAGATAAATTCAATCTTGACTTATTTTCCCAAATCACAATGTTTAAATGAATGAAGTGCTTTGGATTGATTATCCAAACTCAAGGGTTGTCTGGTTTAACACAGATTGGAATCATGAATGGCACTGGCTTTTATATCCCTGTTGCATAATGGTCATTTTGGGTGTTCTAGCCTTTAATTTGGAGAAGCAACTTAAGCATTAAAATGTTTAGAAGTGGTTAGCCTGGTTTTCGTCTTTCCAGTGACAAGTATGTGAAATTCACTTGTTGGGTTGGGAGACCCATGTTTGAACTCAGACTAAGGAAAGGGATTTTATCCTGATTCCATTGAAAATGCTTTTGTTATAGCACTGAAAGAACTTCAGAAGTTTGCCTCTATGAATAACATCTGTTGACCAGTTCTTCAAAAAAACCTCTCTGTGGTTTTGTACTAAAGCACATGTCAAAAACCAAATTAACCCTAAGAAATATCCATATAATTCTAAGTAGATGTCCATATAGCTTCACCATGTATTCTAGGCATGCTGGAACCAGAATTTGGACTGCTTGTAAAAAAAAGCTGGTGCTGCCACCTTACTGGAAAAATATTCTAGGAACTGCCTGTTTGTTTCCCCTTACAAGTTTCAATTTTATTTAGGTCTAATGTTTCATTGTTCCAGGAAAATATACCATGAATGTTTGTAGCTGAGCTGTGTTTTCTGTCTTGGAGGAAAATATATGTATTAAGGGGAACTTCATTTGACTACATCATCCTAAATAGTTACTTAATTTGGCAGTCTTCAGTAAATTATATAGCTTGCCAGAATGCTTAAATGTGAGATGAGTTGAGTGAATAAAATGGCACAGATTCAAGAGATAAGTGATCTTATTTTTCAATGAATTAAGAAGAGGGAGCTATGGATTGGTTCCACTGTTGCATTCCACATAGCAGGTTCTTTTTTTTTCTGCTATAAGTAACAGAATCCAGAGGCGCTCAAGAATAAATAACCTTTATTTTCAACTTCATACAGATGAGAACTGCCAAAGCAGATGGAAGGCTTCAGAAATCATGACATTTCAAGTTTATACTACCAGATCCTTGAACTGTGATTTATCCTAACAGATCACCCTTTCTGAGGGAGTAGTCCACATGCAAGAAAAGTTGAATGTAATCCAACATACCGAGATTTATCTTACTGAGAAAACACAAATGGACATAAACGTTGGCTTGCTTATGGTATAATCTTAGACTTATTTACTTAGACATGAACTCTAACATTTATTCCTATATGCTCATAAGATTGCAGTCTTAATTGCAATCCTATGTCTACTTATGAGAAAGTAAACTCAACTGGTTTGAAAAGTAATCTCTTCAGAATAGACAAGCACATTCTAGTATCAGAATAATGCAAAAACTAATATTTGAATCTTAGAAGACTCAGAATAATTTCACAATCCCAATATACTATCTTCTTCTTCTTCTTCTTTTTTTTTTTTTACAAATTTGAATTCCAGGCCATCCTTCTAAATACTTACAGATTTCCTTTTATAAAAAAAAAAATGATGATGTAAGAAAGAATCCATCCTGCAAGTAAACTCACAAAAGGGGATGTAAACTATGTGCTTTTTTCAATACCAGTGATGAAGGCAGTTTATAGATTAGGTAAATGTGTAGCAGCAAAACAATGTTCAGCATCTTAATCTGCTTAAATATAAAATTGTATGTTTTCTCTGAACATAAAAACAAGTTAATAATATATTTGTCAGAACAGATTTTATAAAGGTTGATTCACTTAATTTGACAGGTTTGGATTCTAATTCAGATTATTAAAAATATATTTCACGCTACAAAATTTAATCAGATTTTGAAATGAAAGGCTATTATCCTTCCTCATTGTAGAGGAATTCAGCGTTTTCTGCATAATCCTCAAAATCCTAAATCTATCAGATTTAGTCACACATATATACCACTTTTTTCAGTATGAAGAATGAAGGAATTGGACCTCACCCGACTGAGTATGTACAAAGCTTTCTTAGCATAGACTATTGCTCACGGTTAACGGCACATGCTCCCTTTGTGTTATTACGGATACAAGGTGGTCATGTAATGCATAAACTGGCAAAGGTACCCAGTATATGAATATAAGTCTGCAGCAAATCTTCGGAAAACAGAATGAAAAAAAGATTTTAGATAATAAATTGATATAGCACAATCAACAGGAAAATAGGAAGCTTCTTTTTCTTCAACCTGGTTAGGTCTTTCCAAATGTCTTTTGAATTTATATAGTATTTAATTTGCATGATTCTCAGTAGCTTCCAACATTTTTGCTTAAGCATGATGAAGTTTCAGATTTGCTTTTCTTTAAAGATGTTTTATTTGGTTGCCATTCGCTCACCACCTGATAAGGACTTTGGAGGTTTGGGGTAGTAACCAGTAGTTACAGAGCTATTTGAAGAAAATCTAGCAAATTGATAATCCAGTGGTAAATCTGAAAGAAACACATATGATTAGGAATTATACTTACATCACATCTAAATAATCCCAGGAGCTCCAAAGAAAAACATATTTGTTTCTTAAGCTTTTTAATTTGTTTGCTTAATATCGCAACAATTTAATCAGGCCCCGAGCTTACATGTTTTGTGTTTAGAGCATGGGTGTCAAACTCACGGCATCACGCTGCCATCATGTGACTTTTGCAACGTTTTTCCCCTTTGTGGAGCTGGGGTGGGTGTGGCCTGCGCGTGACGAAACTGGCCAGCAGGCCGCCAGTTTGACACCCCCGGTTAGAGTTTTCATGCTTGAGCATATAAAAATGAATGTTTTGCTTTTCCTTCTGTGAATATCATTCTTTAAAATAAAGCAAAAGATGATTATAGATAATTTGAAATATGTATCTTTTAGTGACAAATTAAACATATTGTATCACTTATGCAGGCAAGGATGAACCATGACAATAAATAATATACTTGCTAGCATATCCCAGAAAACTAATTTTGGATTATATATAATACTTTGCATTAATTATTTAATCTTAATTTTAAAAGAGAAATATTATGTTTCCCATAATCATATTATACCTACAATATTATACCTTGGACATTCTTTTCTTACAATAAAAAAGTACATCATTAAACTGAGGTGTCCATGGTTGTTGTTATTATTATAGTGGCTACATAGCTATTGTCTGGAAAAAAGAGTAATATCAGCAAAAACATATTTCTTCTAATATTTTTAGGAAACCTTCTAAATTATTTTGATAATTAAAAATTGATATATTATTTACAACAAATTAGCCTGCAACTGAACACTAGTTGCATCTAGATCTTTTAAAGTTCAGAATAATTTGTATGGGTAACTAATGTAAATATTGAAGATAAGCTCAAATGTTCTTCTTAAAAGAATGTATTATATATTGTTATTGCTTACAAGAATATTGTATATTATCCCTTTTCTGATTCCAAGCCTAATTCTACCAATTTCACAATAATGTAAGTCTAGAGAAAGGTCATTCAGTTACATTTATCTATAAAATGGAATAATTTGGTTTGAATAACTTGCTGTTACTTTTGCTCCCTTATTAGTAAGCATTATCCCTACAGATCTTCAGTAAACATCCACCTTGATGTTTATATTGGTAGGATGTATATTCATACAGCTTGCCTGATATTTTATATATTAATACTGATTTAAATATGACTTTTATTTTCTCTAGGGTTAGCCTGTACCTTCTAAAAGTGCCTGATTCTGAGTTGGAAGATAAACCTGTGAAACTAATAATTCTCCTGCATAGGTTTCTGGGGGACAAGAAGAATGAAATACAATGAAATATTTTGTTTCTAGAGTGGTATCTATGAATGGTGACCTTCACTGGTATGGCTTTTTGGTTATGGTAGTCCTACAACTATCTACCGGTATACTGCAGTTAGGGTAAGAATACATGGGGGAAGATCCATTTCAGTAATACTAATACAAATATTTTGTCCTTAAAAGAAAACAGAAAAAGAAAAATTGATTTTGTTTCAATAACTGATAGCACTCTATTTTTTCTTAGATCAATTATTACAGAATGATACTGAAATGTTTTTGCATGCAATTTTTTTTTGCTCACTAAATATTAATGTGTCTTCATAGGCCACGCACACAATTCTTTTTGAAGCTTTTTCTGCCTTGCAGCTTCTCCCCCCCCCTCCTAATTTTATGATAAGGAAGTTCTGCTCAACTTCATCACTTCCTCATAAGATTGAAAAAGAAATGCTTTATTTTTGAGTACTTCCTTATTTTCAGAATTTTGTTATGACTGAGACATCCGATCCTATATTCAGAAGATCCAAATGAGGCTCCCCGCTGCAAAAATTCCAAGTCTTTTTGATCTTTTTTTATCCCTACTCATAATGCATGCCTGAACACACCGGGTGTTTTAACAATTTGAACACCACCATTCAAGATCATGCAGAATACTGAAAAAAAGTCAGGCTTCACATAGGCTCAACTGTTAACTGTGATTTTCTAGAGATTTAACCACTTTTATGAACTGGTCTATTCTATGGAATGCTCACCAGTATTACTCAGCAAGTTTAACGTTTTTAATCACAGAGAAGTATGAAGAAAATAAAACTTGTCCATAGCATAGTTCTGTGCTTCTAGACTTAAATGTAAGGCTTTTTCCTTCTGCTCTGCTGAATTCTTTAGATCAGGGATTCCCGACCTCCAGTCTATGGCCTACTGCCGGGCTGTAGCCCATTCGAAACCAGGCCGCAGAGGCGGAGGGTAGTGAGCGAAACTATTTCTGAAAGCGGTGTGTGCACAAAACTATTCCCTCTCCCCTGCTGGCCCGCTGAGCTGGAAAGGTTGTAGGCCGCTGCTTTAGATGGCATTGGGGGATCAGCTGACATAATAGTACTCTATGTGGGAGTGCTAATTCCTGTCCTCATCAGTCTAATTTCTTATCAATAAAGCTAAATTGATAACATTGCATGTGTACTTTTGCATTGATCAGATGTTCCAGATTACATATCTCCCCAGACAGCCATGGCTATCAAAGAAGCTAGTTGGGGATTATGAGAACTGTAGTGCATTTTTTTTTTTAAAAAAATAATTTTATTAAATATACAATTTAAAAACATTAGACTTGGTGCGACTTGTCTGGTACATACTTTTCTAGCACTTTTTCTTTCGTATATATTACAATATAATATCATGCATATTCCATATATACTTTTTGTACATTTAATCATGCTTCAGTTACATACATATTCCCTTCGTACCTAGAGAAGAGAACTGTAGTGCATTGAGGGCATTCACCACTGTTTTCAGACTGCGCCTTCCTGTAATTGCTAAACTTATTTTATTGAAAACTTCTGTGAGTCATGGTTCTCAGAGCAGTTTATGAATTAAACATTAAGTACAACAATCAAACTGTGTATTGTAAACCTGTTTTTATAAAATTGCTTTGCCAGCCTTTCTTTTGAGACAAGCACAGACATTTCTAGTATACATCCTTGCAGGCTGATTTCCCCAACCTATATCTATCTGTAGGAGGAAAAATTATATGCCTTGGGTCATGTACAAAGTGAGATTACCTAAACCTGTTCCTTTTCTGCTAGAAGGAAAAATGGTTTGTCTTTTTAAATAAAGGGACAAATTGAGAACTGAGGCTGAGAAGAGAAAATGGGACACCTTTAGTCAACCTAGCAGCCCCACTATTAAATGAACCATAAACCTTAGAAATCTAGAAGGGACTACTAAAAGAACTGAGATAAAGAGAAGTCTGTTTTTGGTTAAAAACAACTATTTTGAAAGGATAAGTCAAAAAGTGTGGGTAGAAATATTGTGCAACGTTACTTTTAATTTCTTTTGTGCAGTAAATAAATGCTACTTGGAATCTCTTTACAGCAGAGTTCTCATAATTTAGGGGCAAGCATTAACTTGTGTCTGGCCAAAAATTTATACTATCTTTTATGTTTTGTATGGAGGATCCTTCTAAGTCTGGACATGTAATTCTTGACAATGGCCCTGCAGATGGTTTGTATCCTTCCCCAGTAAGGAGCAGGTCACCTTAAAGAGAGGTCCCAAGTGTCTGATAGCAGATGTGAAGAGAACAAAAGAAATATTTTGCTTACTCTTACTGCCATGATGTAATTCCTAGTGTGAGTTCCCATTCTAGGCAGAGATTCTAAGTCTTGGCCAAATTGCCTACCAGTTCACCAGGAAAAACCTGAGAATTTGATATGCTGAGCAGCTTATACAACCTATTTCATAAATGAAGTTTTATATAAACATACACACAAACACATTATATTTCTTCAATGAAGAACCATACAAGAACTCCTTTTAAAGCAAAAACTTAGACTGCAAGATAAAACAATATTCATAGCAATAACATTAGCTCCGAAACATATCACTCTGTTCAAAGGTCTGTTGGAAAAGCCAGGTTTAATAGCTTTCTAAAACCCAGCAACTTTGGGATGGTACTAATCTTACCTACTAGTTCAGGGGAAAAGAAAACAGTGACTGAAAAAAACCGCATTTAAGTTTTGTGCAGGACTTAGAAAGTCTACCTGATCTTATTGGACAAGCCCCCGACCACCTTGCCGGGACTAGTTCAGCATGACCACTGCCAGACTTTTACAGATAGTCCTTGATTTATGACCCCAGTGGAACTCAGACTTGTAAGTAATTATAGTCATAAGTTGAGGCACTATGTGACAGGATTCCATTTTATAATTGTTTTTATAATGTAAAGTGAGTCACCATGATTGTTAAACAAATCACATGGTTGTTAAGCTGGCCGTATGGTTGTTAAACAAATCCAGCATATCTAATGGATATTTTTTTTGCTGTTTTTCTACTGGAAAAGGGCAAAAATCATTGCAAATTGCAGTAACATGCGGCAACCAGTCTTAAAGTTTTGTTGCCAAAACTCAAAATGTGATCACATGTGTGTAGTAGTCATAACTTTGAGAATGGAATATAAGTGTCTTTTTTGAAGTCTTTCTTAACTTCCAACGGTCCTCAAGAGACTGTTGGAAGGCTATAAATCAGGTTATAAGTCAAGGACTAGCTGGGCACCAGCAATATTTTCACAACTCTTACAGCCATTGGACTTAACAATGGTGGCTGCCGGTATCTCCAAAGGATGTTTCTACTCTCTTATTGTTGCATTATTCTCATGCCGTACTGGGGATGGATTGGCCCTCCTTTGTGTAGGCTCTTGTTATTCTGACATTCAACTATTATTATTGTTATTCTAAATAGTAATAATAACTGCTAAAATGGAAAGGAGCAATACATTTAGAGAAAATATAAGCGAAGGATTTTAGTCCATATCCATTCCTCCTTCTTGTCAATACATGGTTTATGATTATGGAATAAAACTTAATTATTGGAGATGGAGATTGTCAATGCAAGATCACTTGATGTTTTACATAACAAAGCATTAATTTTAGGAAAAAAAGTAAAATATTTTGTTTATGGCTCTGCTATTGGAATCATTTTTGTGGAGAGCAAATCAATATGCTTTAATGAAGATACAAATGATTTCTCTTCACTGTTTTCTTTCCCCTTTCTCAATCTCAAACCATGCTTCAGTAGAATTTACTCTGGAAAAACTTATGAATATTTACTAAAATGTAAGCTCGGAGCTGCCAATCAATAAAAGATTCAGGGGAGAGCATTAGAATTCCAATCATCAACATTATTCTGACACTAATATGAATTTGACTTTAAAATTAATGGTTTGAAAATTTCAGGGATTGGTTTAGGATCATTATTCTTACCTGCTATGGCTTCAATGCTTGGGATTGTAATTGTGCTGTAAGTATGAACAGATTTGCAAGACCATGTATTTACTAAGGCTTCCTCTTCATTTTCTTTTCTTGAAATAGTATCCACAAAGAAAGAACCCCACTGTTTAGAAACAGAATGGAGAGCTTTGGGTTGACGTCCCTGGAATATAAACAAACACTAAAGTAAACATAAAATCCATATGTGCTCTTATAGTTTCATATGGTTTCTATGTAAACGGGATCTCTCTAATATTCAAGGCACTAGGCACACAAAAAGAAACTTGGTGAATGCTCAGGAAAGTCCCAATAACAAAGTCAGTCAAGAAACTCTGGAATTTCCCCCAGGCATAAGAAAAGACCACATCTCAAAATTCAATCACTTCCACTGCATTAAAGAAATTCTGATGTGACATTTTTTTCTTATATGACTTGTATATATTAGGGATTTCACGGTAATAATAAACGTGCAAAATGTATTAATTTGTCTGCTGTTATTTTGTCTATACAGCCAGCAGCTCTTTTTTAGGCAAACTGTTTCCTGCAAGGGAGGGAGGGACCATAAGAACATCTAGAGGGCTGTTGTAAAAAATATTCTAGGCATATGTCATATCAACACAGATCTGTTCAAAGTTGGATTTGAGGCAGATCTGGGTTGAAGAACTGAGGCATGGCCTTGTTTAGTTACCTGGGAAGATTTGATCTGGTTACTCCTAAAGTAACGGACAAGAGCCTTGTTAATCTGGCCACCCAAGGCCCCCTGGCAGGTTACATGGTTGGATCCATGCAGTGGTTACTTCTGTGAGAGATGGAATGGTTCTACCTATCTGGTACGAGGTGTGGTGTACCCCCTCCCTAAAACACCATTGCTGGACATAAAAAGTTTGGCCACTTTTGTTTGGTCTATCTTTCCCGTTTTCTGGGGAAAGCTGTTGAGAACGTGGCTGAGTTGCAAATTCAGAGGGATTTGTAGAAAATAAGTTATCTGAATCCTTTTCAGCTGGGTTTCAGACACCACTGAGTGTACTTGTTCAAGACATCTAGTAGAGCTAGGATGGGGATCATGCAATCTTGCCTCTATAAATTTTTATATTGAGTTTTAATGTTTTTAATATTTTATTTGTATACTACTTAGAGTCCAGAGGTGAGTTTCAGCAGGTTCTGAATACTCTGACTGGCTTCACCCCCATCTATTCTCTGCCTCCCGAGTCCCAGCTGATTAGGAGGAAATGGGGATTTTCAGTAACTTCCCCTGGAGTGGGAAGGGAATGGAGATTCCAACGATGCCCTTAAAGTGATGTCCCGGTGCCTAGAGGCCGTGCGGGTCTGGATGGGGAGAAACAGGCTTCAACTCAACCCTTCCAAGACCGAGTGGCTGTGGCTTCCGGCGTACCAATATAGCCAGCTGGTGCCATCGCTGGCTATTGGGGGCGAGTTACTGGCCCCACGGAGAGGGCTCGCAACTTGGGCGTCCTCCTGTATGCACGGCTGTCTTTAGAAGAGCATATGATGGCCGAGGCCAGGGGGGCTTTTCATCAGTTTGCGAGTTGCGTCCCTTTCTGGATCGGGACTCCTTACGCACAGTCACTCAGCCACTCGTCACTTCCCGCCTGGACTACTGCAATGCTCTCTACATGGGGCTACCCTTGAGGAGCACCCGGAGGCTCCAACTGGTGCAGAATGCGGCCGTGTGGGGGATTATGGGAGCGATGGGGCCCTCCCATGTGACACCCCTCTTGCGCGAGCTGCATTGGCTTCCGGTGGTCTTCCGGGTGCGCTTCAAGGTGTTGGTTACCACCTTTAAAGCGCTCCATGGCATAGGGCCTGGGTACTTATGGGTCCGCCTTCTGCCGCTGATAGCCTCCCACTGGCCAGTTCGCTCCCACAGAGAGGGACTCCTCAGGGTGCCATCAGCCAGGCAATGTCGGCTGGCGACCCCCAGGGGGAGGGCCTTCTCTGTGGCAGCACCTGCCCTCTGGAACGACCTGCCCCCGGAGATACGTACGATACCAGATCTCCGGGCTTTTCGCCATGCCCTCAAAACTCTTCTATTTCATCAAGCTGGGCTGGCGTAACCCTCCCCCCCTTTAAGATATTTTTAATTGTAAATGGTTTTAGTCGGGAGGTTTTAAATTTTGGGCCAAAATTTGTTTAATTCTTTTAAAAATTTTAAATTTTGTATTGGGATGTTTTTTATTCTAGGCTGTGCACCGCCCTGAGTCCAGCAGGAGAAGGGCAGTATAAAAAATTAATAAAATGAATAAATAAATTTTACAGTATCCTTTCCCTGCCACGCCCACCAAGCCATGCCCACCGAACCGGTAGTAAAAATGTTTGAATCCCACCACTGCTAGAGTCCCTCCGTGAGAGAGATGAGTTGTTTTTAAATTTAGTAAACAAACAAACAAACAAACAAATCTCCTTTGATCTCTCAGTGGCCTTCGATACCATCAATCAGTCTATCCTTTTGACTGACTACAACATGGGCATGATGTTCTGATGGTTCTCCTCTTTTCTCCAGTTCCAGCTGACAATACTGTGTCAATGTTAATAAGAGGAGAGAAATGGAGTCCAAACCTCTTGACCTGCCAAAGGGCTGGTACTCCTGTTTCTTCTGTGTCTTTTCTGTTGCCTGCCCTCTGAGCTCATTCACTGAAGAGAAATGAAAAGTCTTTGGACACGAGGACACTCAACAGAATGATGAGGGCTCCCCACTTGTGTGCACTGGAGCTGCCATATAATAGTTAACGTAATGACTTATTGCACATTATTTTTCAATTTAGCTAGCTCAAAACCAAAACACTGGAACAGAATCTATTTTAAGTAAACATTCAAATGAATTTAATAATGCCATTACGAATTATAGAATGACACACAACAGATTAAGGTCCGTAGCTCAAGGTGATTTAGTTTATCAGTGATCATAGCTTCAGAGTCACCCTTCATTTTTATCCCTGCAACAATTTTGTAGGATAAATTGGGGTCAGAGTGACTGGGTGAAAATCATTTATCTTTGACTGAGGGGAGACCTACAATTAATCTGTATCATGTACTACCACCAGTATTACTGACTGAAATATAAATTAATGTGACAAGAACTGGCTCTTGTGAAACAAATTGCTTTTTTACAGAAAGAATAGAAAACTGTCCTTCTCCCATTCCTATACAGTTAAACCCAGAGAGATTGAAATAATCTTAAAATAAACTTTGTACAGAAGTCACTACAAAATGTCTTTGAACAAACCAGGGCATTCTTCCTGAAAGGCATAAAGCATACTTATTATTCTGTGCTGCAAGTGTTATTTTAAATAAGAGTATGTGTCTTTTCTTTCCTAGTTTTGCAAAAGACAGGAAGGAAGCCGTAGCTGAACATAGTTCATTCATCTTTCTACTTTGATGTACTTCTTCAGGAATAAAACAAAAGGAAAAAATACATTTATAACGACATGAAAGGCAATAATACAAGAGAATTGTTAAGCAAAATTTTAATTTATTTTAGGGCATATAATGTATACCAGTTTTTTTTTACTTCTTTAGTTGTTCTACGACTTTGTGAAGTAGACAGTTATCCTCTATTTGCTGAGGAGGCAGCAAGTGAATGTGGCTTCTCCTTTGATTTTGCTTGTTAGAAGATCATAAAAGATGGTCACATGACCTGTAACCGGTTGAAGGAAGGAAGGAAGGAAGGAAGGAAGGAAGGAAGGAAGGAAGGAAGGTAGGTAGGTAGGTAGGTAGGTAGGTAGGTTTCTAATCCTCCCTGATAGTGTCCCACAAGGAAATTCAATGGGGAAACTGGCAGGAAGGCAGAAGTCACTTTTATTCTTATTGTTTTTTTTGCCCACCCATGATCATTTTGCTTCTCTTTTTAGGCAAGGAAATATCTCTGAAACATAACCCAATGGAAACATTTTAATCACTGAAACTATGTTTTTAATGCACAAAAATAATGCTTAGATCTGTATATGAAACCATTCGGGGAAGGTTACCATAAATCTGTGGCCTTTTAAAAATTTGCTGAACTAAAACTGCCAGCATCCTGATGATCTATTATATGTCCTACAGGTCGAAAGCTGCTGAGAATTAAGACAAGAGGTTTCCCAGACGTCTAATATCTGATAAGCACTTATATCTTTACTACAATAAAGCCAGTTGTCAAGAGTCTGAATTTTGATCATGTGACTTGCACCAGTCATAAGTGTGAATAACAATCATAAGTCACTTTTTTCAGCGACCTTGCAACTTTGAACAGTCACTAAATGAATTGTTTTAAGTTGAGGACTACCTTTAGTGGTTTTCAAAATGCTATGTCAACCCCTCCCATAATGGAGGAGCTGAGTTATACCAGATTATCCTTACCTCATACTTTCCTTTCTTCTCTAAGGGTTCAGACTGTGACTCTGTAAGTACCAAAGCACCATCTCCTCCAAGTTCTTCTAAAATAAGGACAGTCTCCCAGTTACTATAGTGATGAGCTGAGAAAATATCTGAGTGCATGCTATCACCAAAGTAAACGATCTGGAAATAAGGAAACACAACAATTTCATCTAATAAATAAATAGCTGTATTTGAACGTTCAGTGCATGAGTCTTTGCTGATCATCTGCAAACCACTTAGGATCTACCAGTAAATTCCAAATTACATAATTTCTATTATCCCTGACTTAAAACATGTTAATAATTACTAATTAAGCTTGCAATGTAATGGACACAGGCTTGAGAATAAAGTACATTAAAACACAATTGGAATTTCTTTGAAAGGTACTCATGCATTAAATTAAGCCAAACCCATCTTGTATTAAATATTAAAAAGGAATATGAAGTTTGCTTGTATTTCCTGTTAGCCGATGATATTTATATAATTGTTATTACTATGGCTTACTTCTAGATCTCTAAAAATTGGTGTCTAATAAGATGAATTTGTGTTGATGTTGAGAAGCCTTCTTATGAGGAGGCTCTGCTGTCATGCCTTCACGTCTGTTTTTTAAAATACCTTTGGTTCTACTTTGCCAGTCATCTTCTTCAGTAACTCACACAAATGGGTTGAGTTGCCTTGGGAATACCAGCCAGGTTTGTCCAGAGTTGGAAGAGCTTCTTGTTCTTCATCATTCTCTGAAGTAATAAAGGAAATTTATCTATTTTACTGAAAATACAAGAAATAAAAAAGCACACCTCTGAAATAACTAAAGACACATTAAACAAATTTAATTTTTGAGAATATATCAAATGGGGGAAAGATTAGAAAGAAAAAGAAAAAGCACTGATTTCTGACTCTCTCTGTTACAATAAAATAAGGCATTAAACATTAACTGCTTTTCTATTTACTTTGTATTTTGTATTTTATATCTTACAACTCAATAAAAATGTTAATTAAAAAAAAGAGAATATACCAAAATGATCAGGGGTAGTATTCACTTACCTTCGCTACCGGCTTGCAAATGCGAGCACACATGCGCTCTCTCTCTATCCTCGCGTGTGCCTCCTTCACGCATTTGTATATAGTTGAAAAAAAATGTGGCTACTCTAGAAAATGGAAATAAGTAGCTGGCTATATGAAAGAAAGAAGCTGGCTTCTAAATAATGCACACAAAACTAGTGATCAGGATCCTGTAATCCAGGGGTCCCCAACCCCCAGGCTGCGGCCCACTACTGGGCTGTGGCTTATTTGGAATCGGGCTATGTGGGTGGCAGGCTGGCGCACATGCATGCAGCTCTACTTGCATGAGCCACAGGGCAGCACACGTGCACAGCCATATGCAGCTGAACTTGCGCAGGTCAAGCTGCGTACATGTGTGCATGCACGTCAATTCACCGCTCGCCTGGCCCGATTCCCCTCTCCCCACCTCTGCCTAGCTGCAAAGGTTGCGGGCCACTACAAGAGAATACATGTCGCTTTGGGTTGAACTGAGTTCTTGGTGCTCTCTGAGATGTTTTATTGCCAATGTTTTATCATCAGTGCTAGTGAATGGTGGTCAGGGTTTGCTATATACAGTAGTTTGCCCTGCCAATGTTGACGTGAATGTATGTGTGATTTTGTCTTTGGTAATTTTTGGATTAGTTATTGTTTTCTGCTTGTTTATCTGGTGTTAATCCCTGCTTAACTGGATGCTAGAGAGAGTATGTTATGGGTTTTTTTTGTTTCCCTCTTAGTGTTTCTATTGTCTCTTTTGAATGGTGTGTTTATGTCTGTGTGACTATCGAGGGCTAAATTGTTCAAATGCCAAGCTTCCAGGATTCCCTAGCGATTTTTTGGATTTAGTTAGTATATAATGCTCACAGTTTCTGAGCTGAAACTATGGTCAAGTCTGTGTCTGTGTTATGAGATTAAGGAATCTTCACTCTTGTCTGCAAATTGGTGATCATCAATATACTCTGCCAGTCTTTTGCCTGACTATCCTACATAATAGCTGTTACAACTCTTGTCTATTGTACACGACTCCTGTTTTTTCTTCTTTGGCTATTGCCCTGCCCCTGGCAGGGTAAACTACTGTATATAACAGGAAACAAACCCCATACTCACTAGCATTGATGATGGTACCTAGTCAGATAACGAATCATTTACAAGCAAATAACTAAGCTTAGACAGCCTAAGAACTCCACTAATGTGGATTATAACTTGATTATAAGGAACTTTTGATACTGTAGCTTTCTCAAGTGAAGTCCTTTTTGTCCTTAATGGAACATTTATTTTAGGAACACTTGGTTGAATAAGCTAGACATGTACTCAGACCTCAAAAAAGAATATTGTGTCTTTAGATGAAATAACAATTTAAGGGATTTTGCATAACTTTTTTATTGCTCTAATGCCAAATGTAACATTTAATATGAAACACAGCTGTTTATATCGTGTGTGCGCATAGGGGGGTTGATAGTTAGATTTAATGGAGAAATCGCTGGCAGAATATGGTAGAAAAATGTACAGTATTAAATACAGCATGGTATGTTGGAATCTATGACTCTACTGTCCTTGGATGGGCCTGTTAAGACAGGAAGGAGATGTTTACTAATTCCTGCCCTTTCACTATCTTAGAAATTATTTCAAAACTTAAGAAGTCGTCTGACACTGTGTGAAATGCATGCAAAGCTGCAGAGAGAATAACTTTTACTTATTCAATATTTCTCCAGTGGGAGTCTCTGTTGGATTTCAGTCCTTCTTACAAGTAAGAGGAAACTCTTATCTTTTGTTATTTATATGGAGTTGTTTCTCCAGGACCTCAAGGCAACTCCTTCAATTTTTCTTTCTAGAAACAACTCTCTGTGGTGTGCTGAGTTGAGATGAAGTGACTAGGCCAAAATCATCCAGTGAGTTCCTATGGTTGAGGGCAGGATTTGAACCTGAATGTCTCTAGTTCTAGTCCAATACCTTAACTACTATACCACGCTGACTTTTTATGAATAAAAAGAAAAATATTGTATTAACCCTTGTTTACTTGAATTTCAGTTCTAGAAAGATCAGTGATCCAGCTAGAATTACTTTCTTCTATCCCCTTGAGCTTGCCAATGCAAGCACATGTATATGAAACTCTCCTTTATGCTGCAAATTTCATTCAGGGATTTGCTAATATAAATATAATCATCATTGTCATTTTAGCCGTTTTCTGTCCATTGCAGAATGAAGACCTCTTCCACATGTTTCCAACCAATACGATCCTGAGCTTTCTTTTGCCAATTGGTCCCACAATACTTGCTGATGTTGTCACTCTATCTTCTTTTAGGTTTCTTTTGTGGACTCTTTTTATCAAGTAGGATCCATTCTACAAGTGCCTTGGTCCACCTGCCATCAGTCCTTCTTGTTATGTGACCAGCACATTTCTATTTCAATTCTTTTACTTTCTTGATGATATTGTTTACTTTCGTTTGTTCTCTAATCCATGATAATAATATATATAATTATTATGTTCTAATGCGGTAACCAAGCATGTCCCTGCAAATAACATTTTCCACCTGACTATCTTAATGTAAACATCTTAAAATACATTACTCAGCTTTAGAAATGTACAATATTGTTCGGTCAACACGTGGCATTCTATTCCTGCTAAAGGCATTACATTTGGGACTCCCTAGGTTTCCTGTATCTGTGGTCAATATAAAATCTGTCCTATTTCTTAGAAGTCAAACTTGCAGCCCGGATGCGTCATACACAGGCCACCCCCGGTTTAGCAAAGGGGAAAAAAGTTATGATACGTCACGTGATGACAATGTGACACCATGAGTTTGACACACCTGTCTTAAAACTAAAACAGAAATGGTCTGGTGCGCACACACATGCATGCACAGCTCAACTTGCACAAGCTGAACTGCATGTGTGCTTCTGTCTGCTGCTGGCGCGGCCCAGTTGTGAATAGGCCACAGTCTGGTAGTGGGCTATGGTCCAGGGATTTGGGACCCCTGTTCTTTGTTATGCTTTATTTGAATTTCCAGTAGGAGAGACTGAAACTCCTATACAAAGCGTATTTTAAGGCAAGTTGGATACAAATAATAGAAACAAAATTTTAAAGGTATCCCAAAAAAAAAAAAATCTAACCAGGAGCAACTTCCATGTGCAATTGAAAAGAAAATGAGTTATTGCTGAGGATTTCAAAGTTACCACATTACTCATATTTAACCTCCAGCATATAAACTTATTACGTTTTCCATACACAAGCATCAGATTTAGGTGGGATATTATCCAATTCAATAAAGATTTTAGAAGTTGCCTAAAATTCCTAGCCGTAATTATTTGACCCATAGTGACAACAAAAAGATGTTCAAATCATTCATATGGATATGATTTTTAAACTTCTGTTTATGCCAATAAAATATTTTATATTTATAGAGGCCTAAGTAAGGTTGAAAAATCAAAAATTATTTTATTGAGTCTGAACCATGTTGACATAATACTACATTGTTTATTAGCTTCTCTGGTAGAACAATTTAAACTGTCAGGTCTTTCACATCATTCTCAATATCTGCTTTGTATGATTCACTATTCTGCTTCAACTAACATAAACAGAATTAAGTTCTTTGCATGCATAAAAAACATTATATAATTCTAATGTATGTCATCTTGTGTGTCTAATCAGAAGTTTCTTAACCAGGATAGATTAAACATGTATACACACTTTTTTTGGCTTCCCTTTCTTCAATATTTGAATTTGAAGCACAAGTTCATTTAATCTTTTTTCCCCCTTGCATTTGTTGGCAGATATTTTGGTGAAAGGTCTGTATATGTGTTTGAATATGTTTTTCTTTTCTCTTTTCCCAAACTCAGGCATTTTGGTATGCAATTCAGAGAAGTGTTAAAGCAAAGGCTCACTGCATTTTTGTTTACCTATTAGCTTTGGAACTGCAGGTTTATCCCCTCCCCACTTTTAATACAAACAAGCGAGCCAAACAAATGTCTTCCCCACTCATACTAGAAACAGTATGCTCTCCAGATATTTTAGGAATTTGGGCAGCTCTAATGTGAAAAAGAATAAGATAAAATAAAAGGAGGACAACTATCAGATGGCCAGTAAAGTTGCTTACAACTTTACTTTGCTGACCTCCATATTAATATGCTTAATTCTAGCTTACCCAGAGTCCGGAAAGGTCTTTGATTTGGTGTCTGAGAAAAGAAACCAGGTTTCAGGGCATTTGTGATTATAATGTCAAAAAGGTCTTCAAAATCATTCCTACAACAACAAAAACAAATTAAATTGATATTTTCATCTGCCTGACTAAACACAAACAACATTTCAATTGTTGTTCTCCCTTGGTGAAAATTGCGACAATATATTCAGCTAAAGACTAGATATATGCAGGTATATCTTATATGGGTTATCTGCATGCAGTTAATAAACAGCCCAGTCTTTTGAAGGATTTTTTTAAATTTAGCATATGGCGTTGTTACAGTAGCCAGGAGATTACAATGCTAATGCAGAGTAATAGTGAGCTTGATTAGCAGCTTTGTTAGGTACATATTTGCATGCTTCCTACAGTGTGCCACAGGAGAGGCAAGCTACCTTCCTTCCAGAAAGAAAGATGAACAGGTTTTCCTGCGGCATCATCCAAGGCCCTTCTCCCTCCACTGAAGCTGCCTCATAAATGAGCATCACAACTGGGAAGGTTCAGTGCCGGCAGGATTCTAAGCGCTACACAAAGCGCCAGCTTTTTGCTCCACCAAATTGGTACCTATTTATCTACTCGCATAGAACATGCTTTTGAACTGCTAGGTGGGCAGAAGCTGAAGTGAGTGACGGAATTTCACCCAGTCACACAATGCAAGGACTCAAATTGCTGGTGCAGAGATTATCTCCAGCGTCATAAAACCACTGAGCCTCCTTTCTGAAGGAACACATCAGGGAAGTAGTAAAGATTCAACAAAAGTATGAAATAAATATCCATTTCCAATGAATTATTTCTGTTAACGACATACTAAGAAATCTAGATTAATTAGCTGCTAGCAACCAAATAACAAGGCCTCATAGATTATTTACTTAATAATTGTACGTGGTTGCCCATCTTAAAATACATAATTCTGGGAGGTTAATGACAAGCCACAAAAATGCATTATAAAGGATCTTAAAAGGTGAGATGGCCAGCCATGCAAATTGAATAAATAAATAAATAAAATGAAAAAGGCAAAACACAATTAAGAATAACCTTAATGCAGCGCCCCCGACAACCTTTTTGGCACCAGGGACCGGTTTTGTGGAAGACAATTTTTTCACAGACCGGGAGGGGTGGGGAAGAGGGAGGACATGGTTTCGGCTTTGCTCACTCCTCCGCTGCTCAATTTCAACTCTGCGGCCCAATTCTTAACAGGCCAGAGAACGAAATGGCCTGGGGGTTGGGCACCCCTGCCTTAATGCATCTCCAAGGTGCCGCAGCAAACCACCAAAACAGATATATAACCCACTGAACTAAGCCAATAGATATTCCAGCCAAATAACTGCACAAAGGATCTGAGTCCCCATGTTATTCATACTTTCTAGATTGGTCCTGAGAATGCCTGACAATATTGTATAATATGGGGAATATGGTATTTGCAGAATCATTGCAAAAAAAAAAAAAAGGAAGAAAGAAAAGAAACATCTGGAAGGGATTTGGGGGATTTCCAGCATTCTGTGTACAGAAATTCAGAAGTGAGGAAAAATGAAGCGAAATGCGTTCTATAAGGACTTTCTATTCTGATATATTTCTGCTGAATCTGCTCATGAATTTCAATGAAATCGCAATGAAAGCAACCAAAGTAGGCCCTAGTATTGAATATTACTTAGATCACTAATATGACAGGAGTCAAGCTAGTGTCCTGTGCAGCCTTCTGAGGAGTTTGTTCTACTTACACAGAAAGAAACAAGCAATTTGGTTTCAAACTTCATATTTAGTATTCAGGTATAATAGAACTTGGTATCTATTTATAATAATCATCTCATTCTAAAACTCTTTCATACACATGGAATAAAAAGACTTATTGGATAGGTTTCTAACCCTCTCTCTCAAGAAGGAGAAATAGCAACTTCAAGTAATATTGTTGGTGGCTTCCAGCCATCCTTACTCAGGTTGAGAGATTTAGAGGAATGCTCCAAATAACTAACAGAGCATGCAGGAAGAAAGATTTCATTACCATGAACTGTTTTTAACTGTTATACTACTCGCAGGCAAAAAGAAGACTGAAGTAACACAATATTCACTTACCCTAAAGTGTACTCGCATAATAGTCTGCAATAGTCAGAATGAGAGCTAGTAATTAATAGCAGAATCTTTCCACTCTCCTTCAATCTTCTTAACCATTTTTTGACAGAATCAGGACAAGACTGTATATATTTTCCTGGGTTGCTTTTCACTTCAGGAAAATATATTCCACCGTTTTCTGAAAGGTAGAAAGTAAGATCATGGTTGAATATTTATGTATTCAAGGCGGCTTACAGAACATAAAACCTCATTTAAAACAATAAAACTAATAAAAAGAATCAAATAAATTAATATAATAAAATCAGCCCCCTCTGCCCCCTGACCTGGAGACAGCAGATCAAACAAGTCATTTAATGGGCTCCATCCCACCCTGGGTTCCCCAGGCCCGCTGGCAGAACCAGGTCTTCAGCACCTTCTGGAAGAGTATTAGAATGGGGACGTTCTAATCTCTGGGGGAATGATGTTCCAGGGAGAGGGAGCCACCATAGAGAAGGCCCTTCTTTTGGGTCCCACCTGTGTATCTCCCTAGGGGATGGGACCCGCAGCATTCCCTGCCTCCCTGTTTTTGAATATGCCACATGTTTGACCTATCCATGTCCAAGAATCTGTTTTTAGCATTTGTCTTAGCATTCATTGCATTCAAACACCACTTAATTTTAAAAATGCTTACGTTTTTAAAAAGCAGCTGATAGAATTCCCTTGGGAAAGGTATTGAAAGGGAGCTGCCATAAATATTCTGGTGGGCAGATGGAATTTGCATAACTGAGCATTCCTGGTTTGTGGCCTATTAAAGAATGCTAAAAAGAGCAAGGGAATGGAATTTCAATCCACAGTTTATACCTGGAAAAACTATATTGCTGGTCAGAACTATAAAATCATTAATGTATTTTCCTTAGCAAACTGAATTTAATACAGACACAGCCTCAACATTACCTAGATATTGCTCTGTTCCACCAGAAACCTTCTAATTACAACAAGAACTGGAATTTCCTTAGTCATTTCTTAACTAAGAGAAACCAGCTACTGTATGGAAACCCTGAGGTGAACAGGAACACCTAATCTGTCAGAAGTATATTCTTGTACCTGCAGATTCTCAATTCTAATTCTAAAAGAAATATTTTTGAATCTCAGAGTATAAACAGTAGGTTCTACCAGTTCCTGGGTAGGCAATGCAATGTTTATATGTCTTATACTGTAAGTGAAAATCAACAGATCATGTTTCAGGAGGGACACAGGAAATTGAGATATAAACCCCTCCATTTCAGAAAATGCTAGAAAATGCTAGAACAATGACTATTCACTGGCCTGCTGCCTGTCTCCTAGGTAGGATATATTGCTTCCTGTTTCTGTATGGAACCCCATGTGAGTTGAACTTTGAATTTGGGTTCTAGGGATCTCTTAATTGAAATGGAACTGTTACTTCCATCTTTCCAAATTCTTTTATTCTGACTCTCGCAGGGTGATTCGCTTCATCATATCTAAGTACTCCATAAGGCAGACTCTGCCCAGTACAGAACAGAGAGTATGAACATAATTTTACAACTCTTCCTCAAAGCTGAGTACTAAAAATGAATGTTTTGACTGGAATTTAATTAACAAACTTCTTAAACAGCATCATGAAAAAGGCAAAAATTCATTATCCAGCAAGCAAAGGTTCACATGAAATAGAATGATGAATACAGCAATTCCTATTGTCTGATCAGGTACTTGAATTACACTTGGGCAGAATTTCCAACAGCTACTAAAGATACACACTTCTGACTGCAACTTGCAAACCAAATCAGTTAATATTTCTACACATATTCATCTTTCCCACTAAATATCTGTGGTTGGGTTCCCTGAACCAATGAAGAAATTTTAGACATTACTTTTCCATGTGGAATGTACACAATTCTTTTCTGATCAAAACCAAATTAAAGATTTAATCTTTGTAATCTTCAACTATTATATGAGAAGGAACAAATGATACTTGAAACTGTAATATTAATCCGTAACAATATGAGTTTGGCAGATGCTTTAAAACAACACCTGGATTTAAAGCACCAACTTCAACAAGACAAAATTGCTTGCATCTCAAAGCATTAAATGTTATTCTATGAATCTTAATTAAACCAGATTGTGGATAAAGTTTCCTTGGCTAGTTCCTTCTTTTTTATGATTTATAACCCAATAACCCATTTTTATTGGGTTATAAGATAAAATAAGATATAAAATGCGAAAGTAAATAGGAAAATGGTGGAGAGGGAGAAGGGGAAGAAAAGTGAAGGAGGATAAGAGAAAAAGAAACACTGACTTTTGACTCTCTCTGTTGCAGTAAAATAAGGCATTATCATCAAATCACAACTTTTTGTTTTTTCATAATAATATGAAAAAGCCATTTCTATAAAGATCTATCAATCTAATCTGTAAAACCCAAAATCAAAGTTTCATTCTTTTCCACTTCAAGCACAAAGTTCAGAAGCGGTCTCCATGTGGAAATAAAAGTACTTATATTTTTTTCTTTAATCAAAATAGTCACTGTTGCCATTTCAGCCATTTGACCAGGGGTGAAATGCTCCCGGTTTGGACCGGATCGCCCGATCCGGTAGCAATGGCAGCAGGTGGTTTGGAGAACCGGTAGCAAAAATCCCTGCGCCCCCCACCCCCATGCCCAGCTGAGCCACACGATCATCAGAGGCTGGTTTTTGTTACTTTTAAAAGCGGTTTTTCTACAACCTCTTCAGCCGAAAAAATGCTTTTTAAGTAAAAAAAAAAAAAACGCCTCTGACGATCGCGCGGCTCAGCTGGGATTGTCAAAGGCTTTTCAAAGCATTTTTTTCTGCAACCCCTTCGGTTGAAGAGGTTGTAGGAAAAAAAATGCCTTTAAAAGCCTCTGGCGATCCCAGCTGATTTGCCTGATCGTCAGAAGCTTCTAAAAGCATTTTTTTCTGCAACCTCTTAAAGTTGTAGAAAAAATGCTTTTAACAGTAAAAAAAAAAAAAAAGCTGGCCACGCCCACCCAGTCACATTATCCTCCCACCAAGCCATGCCCAAAGAACCGGTAGTAACAAATTTTAGATTTCAACCCTGCATTTGACTTCTAATGGATTTGAATACTAGCTCATTAGAAAACTACTTAATTTTGATAAGGAGATCATAATAAAATCCAGTCTGTTAAATTCAATCTGGCAAAGAATTTATCATCGATTTTTGGGAATACCACTCAAGCGTTAACTCTCATTGTACTGAAGCAAATCAAAAGGACATTCTGTAAGTAGAACAGAGGTCAGGGGGATTAGGTTTGATTCTCCAGATGTAAAGACGTATAACTCCTAAAATGGGTCAAATCTAGCCCTATCACCTGTGGAAAAGGAACATAATAATCTAAGACCTTAGGTTGCATTTTGCTCTTAAACCCTTGGCTCCTTTCCCCATATTGTGAGGAAACTGAATTTTTTCAAGTGATAAAAGAGGAAACTTCAAGAGTTTTCATATTAATTACATTTGATTTTGTTTACATTGAATCACATTTAAATGAAATGTTGAAATGCTTGTATTAGCCCCATCTATTAGTTGGGGAATAGAATTTGCAGCACTATTCAAATGCCAAATCCAGTCCTCAGCCTGATTAAAGTTCAGCATTCCTACATAGTCCTACATGGTCACCATGGGAGAGAAATCTAGAAAAGCGTCAGTCAAAAAACCCCAGAAAGGAATCTTTACTTCACAAGTGGGAAATATTTGAAAAGGGTGGCAGATTAAGCTTGTTGTTTTACTTTATGATACTTGCTCTGCTTGTTCATAATTCATAGATGAAATAATAGATTGATGATGGATTTCCAACCTTCAAATTGCAAGCTAGGCTTTACAATGAAATGTTTAGGAATATGCAAATGAAATGTTTATGAATAATACTCCCCTCCCTCTTCTAGTCTATCTTTCTTGTTAATTTACCAGTTATCTGTATGATGGAAACTTTTTAATTGAGTGAATTCTAATCCAAATACAGTGCAAAATGATAGGCCATAATTTTTCAAAATTCAAATATAGTCCTATGAGTTCTAATAACAGTGAAACCACACTGTTTCTCCACCAGAAAGGATGTTATAGTTTTATCTGGAAATGAAAATACTGTCCAGTATAATCTGCCTACTATTTATTTTGGAAATCTGTAACTTGATGAAAATAATCAAATGTATTAAAGTATGCATGCTTTTTGAAACAAAGGCTTATCTCAAAACTTATTTTTGGAGATTTCTGTAAGCTAATCAGAAAGTAAATTAACATGTTTGTACTGGGATGTAATTTTTTTACTTTCCTTTAATTTGGTATTTCGAATAGATTGAAGCCTAAAATAAGAGGCTTAATACTATGAAGAACTATTTCAAAAACCTAGTTAATCTGGCCTAGAAAAATTCTTAATTAAAATTAAGCATCCAAATTAAATATTGGGAGGCTCTATTAGAAGTTTTTTACATTGTAGAAAAAGATGGACATAAAATGTGACATTTAATGAAAAACTAAACATTATATAAGCAAACAAATAAGAGACATGTCAACTTCTGGTTTTTTTTAGCAACTGCAAGTATTTCGAATTATGCTAAGATTTTGATTAGCTTTGAAAGAAAGGAGCATATAACGCTGTTCTTGCATCAGTTGCTAATAAGTTTGCTTTTGGGTGGAAATCATAGCACTGGTTATAGCCTTTACATTCCTAAGGGCTTGGAATCACTTTATTCCACATAAATCTGTCTGAGTCATAAAACTGGGAAGCTTTTCCCCTGGACTGTTAAGTGTCCATATGACCTTCTCTTTCTTTTCTTTTTTAAAATAAAACTATCTGTGAACCGCATTATTCCTAATTGACTGTCTCAATCTTCCAGTACTACCTGCATTTTTCTAACATTTTTTTTGCCAGATTGATCCATTTAGCCCAGTTTTATTCCAAACTTGATAGCCAGTTTGGTCTAATGGTTAAGGCACCACGCTACAAATTGGGATACTGTAAGTTCTAGCCCTGACTTAGGTACACAGTCAGCTGGGTGACCTACAGTATTCCAGTATTTGAGAGACTGCCACAAAGAAGAGGGGTCAGCTTATTTTCCAAAGCATCATGGGCAGGACAAGAAATAATGGATGGAAACTAATCAATGAGAGAAGCAACCTAAAATTAAGAATAAACTTCCTAACAGTGAGAATAATTAACCAGTGGAATAGCTTGCCTTCAGAAGTTGTGGGTGCTTCACCACTGGAGGTTTTTAAGAAGGGACTGGACAGCCACTTGTCTGAAATGGTATAGGGTCTCCTGCTTGAGCAAGAGGTTTGGCTAGAAGACCTCCAAGGTCCCTTCCAGTTCTATTCTATTTGAAGACATTCTAAAACTTTGGGCTAGTCATACTCTCTTAGCCCTAAGAAGAAAGCAATGGCAAACAACTTCTGAAATCTTGACAAGAAAACAGCAGGGATTTATCCAGACAGTTGCCAGGAGCCAAAAAACAAACTCAGAGGCAATAATTATTTATTTATTCTCAAACTTGGCAACTTTAAGATGTGTGGACTTAAGTCCCAGAATTCCTCAGCCACCTTGTACAAGAATTTTGATAGGAAAAAATATTTTTTTGTGTAGAAAAGATTTGTGTGTGCAAAGGAATGTACACACTATATTATTTTTAGGGAAAGATATCTATCTATTTATAAAATAGTTTAAGTGCTTTGGAAAGAAACATTATAAATCTGATTCCAACGAAGCCCACAGATGATTCCTATTTACCATTCAGCACGACTTTTCCATATCATTGAGCTCCCTTTGGAAAAAGTTACCTCATGTCTGAAGGCACCGGCCAGGCCAAGAGTCTGACTGTCACAACAGGAGGAGGAGGAAGCACAAATGAAAAAGGCAAAGCCAGAGTTCTCGGCAGCGCTGGCTGCAAGAGCCACGGTGGTTGCCAATAGTTCTGCAATAGGAAATAGGGAACATCTGGCAGATGCTTCAAACTGGGCACTCGCACAATCGCAGCAAAAATGAGTAAGCACTGAAGGCTGACCGCCTCCGATATGTTGCAAACTTTCCTCTGCTCAGATTTTTGTCTGGTGGGTGGATATCATTATATCATTTTCATTCTAGGCCTGGAAACCAAATGCCAATGAATGCATCCCTCTATTTCACTTTCTCATTCTATCTCTACTATTTATAACTTCTAGGAGATGTAACAAAACAAGGAGCAGCAATAAAAAATTGGTATTTGGCAGTTACGGGAAACATTTTATACTAAATGGGGATATAACCCAAGTCAAAGAACTAGGGATAGCTTCCGAAAGATAAAATCCTAGAAGGGAGAAGGGAAAGGGAGTGGGGTGGGGGGAAGAAAGGGACAGAGACAATATTTTTGCAAATATTTTGATGTATTCAGTATGCTTCAAGGACATTTTTTACCATGGAAATTTTACAAAACTATCATCACTCTTTGCAAAAACAAACCACTACCAAACAATAAAATAATAACAGCAAAAAGAAAAACCACTCAAATTCTTCACAGCTTTAAATACTTTCTTTGGCATTTACCTCTTTCCCTTCCTGGAACTTATCTATATATTATTACAACTCTCATCATGACCTTTATCTGGGCAAAACAGTGCACCCTAGGGCAACAATTTCTGAACCAAGGTACTTCAGATCGATATGTCCCAAATCTGGGAGCCATGACTTCCGAGGGAATGAAATTTGAGAAAGTTGTGGCTGTTTCAGTGCAACTGGCTGATTCTGCAATCATGTGATCTTCATTTTCAATGTTCTGTGATACTTCCTAGCCAGTGGTGAAATCTAAAATTTGTTACTACCGGTTTTGTGGGTGTGGCTTGGTGGTGGTGGGTAATATGACTGGGTGGGCGTGGCCATTTAAAAAAAACTTTTAAAACCATTTTTTCTACAACCTCTTTGGCGAAGAGGTTGTAAAAAATACTTTCAAAAGGCTCTGACGATCCCAGCTGAGTTGCCTGATCGGCGGAGACTTTTTTTTCTTTTAAATGCCTCTGATGATCAGGCAACTCAGCTTGGATCATCAGAGGGTTTTTTTTCTTTTAAATGCCTCTGACGATCCAAGCTGAGTTGCCTGATCGTCAGAGGCATTTAAAAGAAAAAAAGTCTCTGCCGAATCAGGCAACTCAGCTTGGATCGCCAGAGGCATTTAAAACAAAAAAGGGTTTTTTTCTTTTAAAAGCCTTTGATGATCCCAGCTGAGCTGCGCGATCATCAGAGGCTTTTTTTTTTACATTTAAAAGCATTTTTTCAGCCGAAGAGGTTGTAGAAAAAATGCTTTTAAAAGTAAAAAAATAAAAAGCCTCTGATGATTGTGCGGCTCAGCTGGGCATGGGGGGGGGCCAGGGATTTTTGCTACCGGTTCTCCGAATCACTTACCTCCATCGCTACCAGATCGGGCGATCCAGTCCGAACTGGGAACATTTCACCCCTGTTCTTAGTCAATCTCACAGTCCTTTGCTCCTTCCCCTGCCTTGCAGTAGCCACTTACCTGCCTCCTGGAATGGAAGTGAAGAGAAGGAGAGGGGAGGGGAGGAGACGGGAGGGGAAGGGCGGGGAGGGGAGAAGAGAGGAGGGGAGAGGAGAGCAGAGAAGGAAGGAAGGAAGGAAGGATGGAAGGAAGGAGGAGATAGCATATCCCTCTTGCTTGCCTCTGTGCACCCTTCTTGACCTGTACCCTCCCTGCATGACTTGTATGGCACCTCTTGCACATCCCATGCACCTTCCCCAATTTGCACCACTACTTCATGCTTTCTCCAACCCATGCAGCACCTCCTAGGCACCATTCCACAGCCTTCCTGACCTACCCTGCCCCCATGGACACTGTCCTGACCTGCATGGTACCTCTTAAATGACTGTTAACTACCTGTACTGCTTTCAGATATTTCAGTTAATGGTATCAAAATCAGCCTGAACTGGTCTACTACTTGGTTTTTCAATCTAAATTTGCTACTTGGTTATATGTATAGGAAGATGTTAAATATTTGAATGATTTGTCAGAGGAAATATAGTTCAAGGAAAGATTTTGTTCCAAAATATAAGCAAAACTATTATTCATGCACCAATAGTTGAAATATTTACTGCTATGATTTGGTAACTTTTAAACATTCCATAATGTCCACCAAATGTCTTAATCTCTTGAGGCTAAGATTTCTGTGGAGAATTTAAATCTTCAGCAACAAAACCAGAAACTATATTGGTTGTGCAAATTTTTCTTGGCTTATCTGGTAAATGATCACAGATTTGAAAAACATTATGTACCAGTAATACAAATATCATCCACCATATATACAGTAAAATATTATAGCTTACCTTCATTATTTTTAAACAATTACTAATTTATATGATTGTGTAGTTGCACTGACAATCATTTTTAAAATGGATATTAAATAAAAACCACCTATTAATTTTACTTTTTTGATTATGCTCGTAAAGAACTTAACATGAGAGCTGAGATATTGGGGTAGCCTACTTTTTCCAAGGATTTACTTATAATAATTAATTTTTTCTTTCCAGATATTTTGGCTGCATTAAGGCATAACAACATTCCTCAGTGTATTGGATTGCTTTTTTATTTCTTTCACACAAGTGGAGGGATTTGAGCTTTCTATAAAACTATGATATGATTCTAGCCCCAAACTGCTAATTAATATTTCAAATCGTCTTCTCTCACTTCAACCACGTGACTCTGGGTGGCTTGCAATTCTGAAACTATTAAACTATTAAAACAATAACAACAAAAACAGCCAGAAAATGAAGCAGCCGAAATAGACAACCAACAGTAAAGCAAGAAACAGGGCCTTTAACACATTGCGAGCCCTAAGTATGAGTACAAAGCCAAGTTTTTAGAGCCTTGCAAAAGGGCTACAAAGTTGGGGCCTTTCTTATCTCCAAGGAGGGAATATTGCACAAAGCAGGGGAAACCCATCTTTCAGTTCCGTCAGTCGACCTCTTTGGCTGATGGGATCTGCAACATGCCCATCTTACAGTATAAGGCTACCTATCTCATATAATGAGCCTAGGCAGCTCACAATTGATAAAAATAAGAATAAGAGCTAAACCACCAAAGATGCCCAACCAAACAGTCCCAGCTCAGCCCCCACCCTAGACAATGCATGGGATAAGAACCAGGCCTTTGTGGCTTCTGGAATGCTAAAAGTGTAGGGATCCAAGTCAGGTGGGAGTTTTCTATAGACTCCAACATACTGTTTGGGTGATACATGGAGACACAGCAATGTAAACTCCTAGTCGGCATGGGTGAGCACTGGGTCTGGTGGTGGTAATGCAGGGCAAATGTTAACATGTTTGAATCATAATACAAAGAATGTAACTTAAATTGTTGGATCAGATGTTGGAATGCAAATAAATGACTTAAATTATATAAGCACATCATTTGCACAATGGTATTAGGATGCATACGTCAAATATTCTAACATTACTGTAGCTTACTACAGATGTCTATGCCAACCAGTTGCATCTGTAAAACTGGCAGTGCATTCATGGACTGTCCTCTTTTGGGACCATGTCATGCTGCTATGGAACGACTCTGGCAATGCTACTGGATCCTAAGGCTGGAGTTAAAATGCAATTCTGTAAAGGATTAATTATTTTCTAATAGCATCACAAACATCCTTGTGCCTGCAAGACCAATTCTATACCAGTAAAACCCATTTCAATAGTTTCTTAACAAACATTAAGGGAGCATTAAAATCAGTTCAGGTAGTTCTCTATTTATGATCATTTGATCAGTGATGGTTTGAAGATATGATGGTACTGAATGAATGGTGGTTACAACTGCTATTCCAGCAGTTGTTCCAACCCTGCAGTCATGTGATTGCAGTCTAGGAGCACTTATGACAGGTGGCAGTGCCCATAATCACATATTCAACATTTTCCTTGCTGGCTTCCCCAGAAAGTCAATAGGGAAGCCGGCAGGAAAGGTCACAAATCACTGGAGTAAATCTGTCCCATATGCACCCTCCTCCAGCCTCTCTGCACATATGCTGCCCTGACCACTCATGTACTCTTGCCCACCTTCTCTTAAGAGTTGCTGCACTTCAGACCCTCATACAGTCCTGCATGCCCTCCCTTGTGCACCCTCCTCAATCCTTGCTGTGCCTCCCTCTCACCCCCTCCCCAAGGCTTGATTGCATTTTTGCGTTCTCACCTTCCTTGCACCCTTGAGTACCCCCCAAGGATTGTCACACCTCCCTCGCATCCTTGTGCACCCCACATTTAGCATCAGCCACTAACCTATCTGCTGGACTGCTTGTGACTTGCCTGGCACCTGCAACTTTCTACCAGCTTCCCCATTGACCTGGTTGTGGGAAGCCAGCAGGAAGTTGCCTTGCTTAACGATTATGGGATTCAGTTAACAAAGACAACTGGAATTGCTTAGTGAAATCCATATCCCAATTGCCATTGTAAATTGAGGACTACCTGTATACCGTTATGTCTCTACTGAAAAATAGGATTTTAAATGCTGAAGCAGCTTAAAAACCGCTACTGATTATACACATCTCAAAAAAACATAGTGAAGGAAAACAGAGATTGAGCTTTATTTTTCTTTTTTCAGGAAAGGATTTGTGGCAACAGTCTTTGCCTGGTGAATCACTGAAGGGGTTGAGCAATTGTAGCCCTGTTGAAAAGTAAGGACAGCAAACAGATACAAAATATTTAAAAAAAACCTGCAACTCACTGAATTCCCAGGGTGTTGCAAAATACTGCAAGGTTAATATACTATAAATGCAAAACCGTTTACAATGAAATCGAAATGAAATGCTTATTATCAAAAGCAGAACAAAAAGACTGCTTTTTGCAACACTCATCTGCATTTCAAACAATTGCTGATGTTGTTCATTGAACTTCCTGCATTTGGTCCCATTTCCCCCCTCTACTTCTGTTTGAAGGTTTGCCTTTTAATAACATTAGAGCAGATGGAAAATGGAGTTAAATCTCTCATGCTGTTAAGCCTATTTATGACATAAGGCTTTTTGCATTAGTTGAGAAAAGGACACTTGAAAATCATTAAGAAAAAAATGCATTCCTTTGCAAGTTTATTCTTTCACTAAAATATGTATTTTACTGCCATCTTGTGACAGTGTTCTGAATTTACTAAACATTTTGAGGACTACATAATAGACAATGTTCTCAGTCAGAATAGAGCTGGAAGGGACCTTGGAGGTCTTTTAGTCCAACCCCATGCTCAAGCAGGAGACCCTCTGTACAATTTCAGACAAGTGACTGTCCAATCTCTTCTTAAAAATCTCCAGTGATGAAGCACCTACAACTTCTGATGGCAAGCTGTTCCACTGGTTAATTCTCCTGTTAGGAAGTTTCTCTTTAGTTCCAGGTTGCTTCTCTCCTTGATTAGTTTCCATCCATTGTTTCTTGTCCTGCTTCCAGGTGCTTTGGTAAATAAGTTGACTCCCTCCTCTTTGTGGCAACCTCTCAAATATTGGAATACTTCTATCATATCACCCCCTAGTCCTTCTTTTGTCTACATTAGCCAAACCCAAATTCTGCAACCGTTCTTCATATGATTTACTCTCCAGTCCGTTAATCATCTTATTTGCTCTTCTTTGCACTTTTTCCAGAATATCAACATCCTTTTTGTAGTGGGGTGACCAAAACTGGATGCAATATTCCAGATGTGGTCTTACTAAGGCTTTATAAAGCAGTACTAATACTTCATGTGATTTTGATTCTATGCCTCCTGCAAGGATTGTATTAACATTTTTGGCTGCTACTGCACACTGCTGCCTCTTATTTAAGTGATCATCCACTAGGACTTCAAGAGAAAGACTCTCAGTTACTGTTTTTGAGCCAGGTTTCGCCTAATCTGTATTTGTACCTTTGATTTTTCCTGCCTAAGTATAAAATCTTGATTTCTCTACATTAAATTGCATGTTGTTGGATAGGGCCCATGGTTCAAGTCTGTCAAGATCTTTATTATTTATTTATTTATTTATTTATTTATTTATTTATTTATTTATTTATTTTCTTTCTATCTATCTATCTATCTATCTATCTATCTATCTATCTATCTATCTATCTATCTATCTATCTCCGGAGACTCAGGGCGGCTTACAATGCGTTAAGCAATAGCCTTCATACTTTTTGTATATACCTGCTTAGTAGGGCTTTTGCCCCCCCCCCCAAAGCGGTGTTCTTTTTTATACAAAGTCAGCTTATTGCCCCCACAATCCGGGTCCTCATTTTACCTACCTCGAAAGGATGGAAGGCTGAGTCAACCTTGAGCCTGGTGAGATTTGAACTTGCAGTAATTGCAGGCAGCTGGTGCTAGTTAACAGCATCTTAGTCTGCTGTGCCACCAAGGCTCTTTAGATCCTGAACTTGTCTTCTGGGATGTTGGCTATTCCTGCCAGCTTAGTGTGATCTGCAAATTTGATGAGTTCCCCTTCTATTCCTTCATCTAAGTCATTTATGAAGATATTGAAAAATGCTAGCCCTAAGACAGAACTCTGTGGCACCCCATTGCTTACTTTCCTCCATGTAGATGTAGTACCATTAAGGACTACTTGTTGAGTACAGTTTGTCAGCCAGTTACAAAGCCCGGTGGTAATGCTGTCTATCCCACATTTTTCTAGTTTATCAAGAAGTAGGTTGTGGTCTACTTTGTCGAATGCCTTGCTGAAGTCTAAGTATACTAGCCTGGACTGATGTTAACCGATCACTGACATATGTGAAATTGCATCTGACTTTCCGTACATTGAAAGTTATTTAACTTGTTATCTATATCAAGCCAGAAAAAGTAACATGACCTCTGTGGATGAGAAAGGAAAGAATCCATTTAATCTAAGGAGCCATTTGGAAAAAAAGAAACTGGAAAATTCTTAAATAGAAAATTAATTTGTTTTAGTATTAAGTGCTCAATCATTTAAGCATGATTGTTCATTGTGCCCATATAGTTAAGAAAAGCAATTGTTTATTATGTTGCACTGACAGTCTCTTTGGCAACAAAACAAAACAAAACACATACATTCAAATTCAACTGATATGTAATAAAATACTGGGGATGTAAACCTTTAAAAGCAATGTTATAAAGTAAACACCTGACAAACAGAAATCATTGTAAAAGTGAGCAGGGCTGAATTCCATTGTCAAAACATTTTAACTTAAATAACTTATAACTTTCTTAACTTATTTTTCCTATTATTATCTGTGTGGGAAGCTACATTTAGTCATTTAAATAAAAGCAACAGTATAAAAACTAAAAACTATTTTAAAATCACTTTTTTCACTTTAGTAGAAGAGACTACTGTTGCAGTTTTCCTAAACTACTAAAAAGATAAAGCTCTCCCTCTGAAATTCTCTGTAAGATCAAACAGAATAGTAGAGAGTTACACCATCCTAGACTACATTAATTTCTTATACAAAGGGATGCCCTTTTCAAGTTATCTAACTTTCAACATGGAAATCTGCAGAAACACTGGAAAGCTTGGTAGCCTTCTGAGAGTGAATCCATGAATCACCCCATGCCTATGGTAGGACCAGAACTCACAGTCGTCTGGCTTCTAATTCATTGCCTTAACAACTAGACTATATTGGCTCTTTTGGAAACTCATCCACTTATTCATTACCATTATTTTGTTCGTGCTGAAAGTTGGAAGTTGGAAAGTTTTCTGCTTTAATTAGACTGTAAATATTAGAACCACCCCACATCACCTTCAACAATAAATAAAAATAGTACATTAAACATTGATACAGTTTGTCAATGAAATTGCTATTAATTGTTGATTATGTTGGTGATAATAATGACTATATGTTATCTAAGTAAAATATTCCAATGACTGTGTTTAGTTGCTGTTATTGCATGCTCTAAATTGGAATTTATTTATGATTCTTGTAGGATATCAAAAAAGTGCAATCTAAAGTTGTAGACAAATGATGGAAGTCTTTGAGTAACTTTTATATATTTTTAAAAGAAGTTTGTATAGAATCATAGAAGTATATAAATGGCTCTCTCTCTCTCTCTCTCTCTCTGTGTGTGTGTGTGTGTGTGTGTGTGTGTGTGTGTGTGTGTGTGTGTGTGTATGTTCCAGCATAACTCTGGAATGCCTCGAACAATTTCAACCAAACTTGGTACACAGATGACTTACTCTATGGAAATAATACTGTGGGGATAAGACACACCTAACAGCCCTCGGGGTGTGTGTTCTGTTAAGATACAGCCTGTTGTGCCTTAAAATGGCTTCTACTGTACTGCCTTAAAATGGCTTTTACTGTGCAGCACTGCGGAGTTGCTTGGTAATAGCTTCACAGTACTTCGCAAGGGGGCTCCCTCTGCTGAGGGGGAAAATCCAACATTAGAAATTACATTTGGTCCGATATTTTCAACAAGGTTTTGATTAGTTTTGAGGACAAATGTATGCCCATGATCAATAAAACACTACTGCAACTCGGCCTGCCTGCACCACTATGAGACCGACATGACATACTTCAAACAGATTACATATGAGAAGTTGAATAATTTAGTGCATATATCACAGACAAGAAGCCACTTCTAAATCAAGATCAGAAAAAAGCATACCAAATGATCATGGATCAGCTAGCAAAACAACAAGGTGGTATCATTTTACTTGATGTTTCTGGGGGCACAGGGAAAACATTTTTAACTAATTTAATTCTCGCCAAAATCAGGGCTCAGGGTGAAATTGCTCTTCCTATCTAATACAGGATAAGGATAAATAAATACCAGGCAATGCCGGGTTATCAGCTAGTTGTAACATATTTTTGGGTATAATATAAAGTATAACTTTAGAACTTTTAGGACAGGCTCCTGAGGCTATTTGTCCCAGAATCAATGTAATCTTACAGGTTTAACGAACAAAAGCACTGTTTAGCATGTGTCAGGCTTCATTTTTACATTGAATATATTAGCACTCAGATTTGTGTCCCTTCTAAGTTACTT
The DNA here is from genome assembly GCF_059756535.1 of Pantherophis guttatus. NCBI lineage: Eukaryota > Metazoa > Chordata > Lepidosauria > Squamata > Colubridae > Pantherophis > Pantherophis guttatus. The sequence continues at coordinate 249,539,407 of NC_142063.1, read as the reverse complement.
GCAAATCAACCCAACTTTTTTCAGTTATGAATTTTGTGTACCACCAGAGGGAGCAAGCCACATATAAGAAAGTGTGTGTGAATCAATCAAATACACTCACTCATACACAATTTCTGGACATTCTTTTTCTGACTCAATACTGCAACATATGCAACATTTTGAATTAAAATAGCATTTTACATGCAGCATTGTTGGTTTTAAGAAAGGTATATCAACAATGGAGAAATTAAAACTTTTCAGATATTGCACTGCAACACTACCATTTCTAAATATTCACCACGTGATAGTAGCTGAGCTCTTAATAACTAAAGGGACCTATCTGCACAGAACTTTTTCTAAAGTGTCTTCTGACACATCATCATCTTGGAATCTTAAGGATTCAACTTGAGAACTCAAAATAAACTTGTGAATGCGTACTATAATCAGTAAAGAGGTATATGCTGTAAACGAAAATCAATCAGGATTTAAAAATATGGGATCTCAATAGACAAGGTGCTGCCATTTGAATATGAATGTTACCTGAGCTATTCTGGACAATGCAAAAAGTGAGATGATGTGTGTTGATTGGCTACAATAAGGGCAGAAATTACACAGAAAGTTGAGGGGGGGAGGGAACATTCTATAAATGTGATAAAATGAGCTATGGAGTATGACTAAGTGGTTGTTGTAAACTAGTGGCATGGAATATACACCACTCAGTTTTGAAGGATTTGTTTGCAGTAGGGTGTATGTATACAGCAGGGGTGGGTTCTACTTGCCTTTACTACTGGTTCGCAACGGGTCCCCGTGTGCACGCTTGCTTCGCTTGCTTCTGCGCATGCACAGAAGCATTCTGATGATGTCAGGGTCGGTGGGTGGAGCCTCCATCCAGTTTTACTACCAGTTCTATAGAATTGGTCTGAACCGGGGGCAACCCACCACTGGTGTACAGTCACAAACAGGGCTACCCATCAATAAACACAGGATCAAAAATAGAACTGCATGCCCAACAGATGTGATAAACTCAATATAAATAAAGAGAGTAATATATTAGTTATCTTGGATTGCAGTGACATGTATGCTACTCTTAGTGGGAATGGTACTTAAAAAAACCTGACATAAATCTCTGCCTGAAAAGCCTAAAATGTATCATTTGTATACGTTTTTCATACATATCTGAAGCATAAATAAAAGCACTAAATATTTGACATGCGCTTCAAGGTGTTGGTTACCACCTTTAAAACGCTCCATGGCATAGGACCTAGTTATCTTCGAGACCGCCTGCTGCTACCGACAACCTCCCATGGACCCGTGCACTCCCACAGAGAGGGCCTCCTCGGGGTGCCATCAGCCAAACAATGTAGGCTGGTGGCGCTTCCGGTTTGCTCTTCGTAGCCACCAGACGGTCCCTCGGGACCGCCAGCCCCTTCGCCTGTAAAGAGCCGCCTGTACAGCGCAAAGGCGGCTCGAAAAACCCCATTTCCAGGAGGAAATGTGGGATAGAGCAGGTGAGTGTAGGTAGAGCTCTCCGTAGCCCCCAGGGTTTTTTTTTTTTACTCTTGGGGGCGGGCGGAGGAAGCTCCCTATAGCACTCGCCGCCCGCTCCGGGCGTTGGGAGACCTCTGCCTTTTTGCAGAACAAGGCTACGAAGACAAGCTTTTTAAGATATTTAACAGATTAACTAAAGATGATGAGATTTGGATCTGGACCTGTGACCCTAAATTGCAAGTATTAATACTTATTTCGCAAAGGATACTCAACAAAGTAAAAAAGACCTTTTAAAATGGCGATTGCCGAAACTGGAGCAGGGAAGCTGAAAAGAGAAAGTCCTTCCGTTTCTTATTAAGCCACAAAGTAGCAGAATAAATGCTCCTGGCTACATTTGAAGGGATATGAGCTGGACCTGTGACCCTGAATCGCAAGTATCTCACTTATTTTATAACAATTATTGAAGAAGGAAAAGGAAAAGGAAAAAAGAATCTTTAAAAAGGGCGATTGCCGAGGCTTGAGAAGGGGCTGAAAGGGAGAGTCCTTCCGTTTCCTATTGAGATACAAAGTAGCTGAATAAATACTTTTGGCTACACTTGAAAATAAAGCTCTACTTTTGTGTTTTTTCTCTTCCTGGAGATCTGATATTGATCTTGGTTGGAAAGAAGTTTTTTTTCTCTGCTGCCTCCCTTTTCTTTTTTCTTTTTAAAAATAGTTTGTCTGTGTTGAAATATGGCATTAAAGCCGGACAAACAAGCAATGGGGGGGGGGATTCCCCCATTAACAAATTACGTGACCAAGTTTTAAAGCTCCAGTCTCAGAAAACTGATTTTAATATAATTGAATTTCTTTTGGAGGAGATTGTAAGAAGGGATGAGATTGTGAATCAGAACTTTGAAAAATTTAAGCAGGAAATTAAAGAATTAGTGCAATTAAAGTTTGATATTCTGGATCGAAAGATTATAAAAATGGCTAATGGCTTTGCAGAATTTATGATTAAGTTGGATGAAAATACTAACTTATTAGAGTCTAAAGTGGAAGAAATTGAGGACAATTTGGACAATAAAATACAAAAAATTGAAAATGATTTGACAAACATTCAAGACAATAGCTCAGAAGAAAAACCTAAAATGGAGGTTGAACAAAAGTCTTGTAATGCAGAAAATTTACAACAACGGATTGAAAGAAAGGTTCTAATGGTGCATTACAATTTTACAGAATATGCGATCAGACTGAGAGGTTTGCAGGAAAATAACAGAGATGATTTAAGGAAAATATCTTCTGAAATTCTGGCTGGGATTTTAAAGGTTCAACCTGAGGAAGTGTTTTGTAGGATTGACAGAGTTTACAGAATAAACTCCTGGATTGCAAAGCAAAGGCAATTGCCTAGAGATGTGGTGATTTATTTTACAGATAAAGAAATTAGGAATAATATTGTGCAAAATTCCTTCAATTCTACTTTGCAATTGTATGGAAGAAAGATATGGATCTACAAAGAGCTCCCCCCCAAGATGTTAACGGAAAGGAAGAAATTTGGTTTTCTGGTGACTGAGTTAAAAAACAGAAATATTTCATTTAGGTGGGATGCCCCAGTTGGCATAATATTGAGATATCAAGGAGAAAGATACCAATTAGATACTGTTGAAAAAGCGGAAGAATTTTATCAAAATTTTTTGAAAATGAACTTAACATCTATAGGCACAATACAGGATAAGCAGAAGGAGTTGGAAATAAAGGGAAAACATCGAATTACAGAGGTTGCGGTAGACAAATTGCCTTTGGATTCTCTCGATACCCCAGCTGGATTATCTACAAATATGAGAGAAGCGGCATCTGATTTCAACGTGATGATTCACCAAGTCAAAGACAAGTATGGAAATCAATTAGCTGACATACAATTGGCAAAAAAGAAATATGAGATACAAAAACAAAACCAACAAGATCAACTTATAAAGCAGAATGAAAACCGATCAGTTGATATACAACTTGTAGAAAGGAAAACAGGATGGAAATTAAACCCACAAAAAGAAAAGAAAAAAAGAAATAGGTCTCACAAAAACAGAAATTTCTAAATTAAGCAACGGTGAAGCCAGTGATTTTAAAAAAATGAATGAATATGTGAAAAGATAGTGGAGGCGAAGTATTGGTTAATATCATCCTGAGGACAGTGACAGACCTCTGCAATGCCGTAATTTTGGGATGTGAAAAGAGCCTTAAACTGTTGGATTTGAATTATCTATTTTGGATTTCTTTCTTGTATTGATAAATATATTATAACTATTCTGAGCTACAAGGCAAGAGAGCTACGTTGGGGCATGCAGAAGATCTGGTTGTTACCCATTAGGATGATGGGAATTAATAATCCTGATGAAAGCCACAATTACAACTATATGGAATATAATCATAATGTCACTCGGGTGGTTGTTTTTACTTTTATATATATATGAGGATATTCATTACTGATGGGGGCAGATGATGACTGAAGACTTTGAACAAACTGTTGCACCAGGATGCTACGTTACCCAATTATGGATGAGGGACTCAACAATCCAGTGGAAAGACATCAAAGAAGATATTATATGGATTATAAATTTAAAGTTATTGTCCTTTTTTTTTTAAATAACAGAATATATACATATATATATACATATATATATACATATATATATATATATATATATATATATATATATATATATATATATATATATATATATATATATATATATTAGCAGAGTGGGCAGTGGATTAAAGATATTAAGAATTGTTGTGCATGGTAATTTTGTAGGAAAGTGGGTGGAAATATGTTAGTTTACTGATTGATTAGTTTAAGAAAAGGGATGTTTAAGTGATATATTTAGGGCAGTGGAGGAAATGGATAGAGTTGAATAAATGTTAAATTAGGATTTATGGGGAAGGCTGCTTTGAAATGTTATATTAATATACACAAAGAATAAATGTTAAAGTAGGATTTATTATATAGTCTTAAAGTGGAAGGTTGCTTTGAAATGTTGTAATAATATATAGATATAAGTTTTGGGGAGGACAAAAAGGGCAGATTATTGCTAAATTGGGAGTTATAATAATATTATGCTAAATTAGAAGTTATAATACAATGTTATACCAGACTGCTTTTTTTTTGAAATGTATGGTAAAAGGGGAAAGTAACAATATCAATAATATTTTTAGTAAGTAAGGGTCAGTATATAGAGGAGGGAGTAAGGAGATGGTAAAATATTATGTAATCTGTTATGAATTAGGTTTTTGGTGTGAAGAAGTCACAGGGGGGGATGGGTGGCGAGGGGGGGTTAGGGAGGAGGGGGGAAGGAAAAAAGGGGGAAAAATTTGTATTTGAAAACTTTTTCAATTAAAAAAAAAATGTAGGCTGGTGATCCCCAGGGGGAGGGCCTTCTCTGTGGGGGCACCTACCCTATGGAACCAGCTGCCCCCAGAGATAAGGAGAATCCAAGACCTCGGTGCCTTCCGCCATGCCCTTAAAACTTTCTTTTTTCAGCAAGCCGGGCTGGCTTAACATATTTTTAAATATTTTTAATTTTTAATTGGTTTGTCATTTTAAACTGGGGCCAAATTAGTATATATTCTTTTAATTGTTTTTAATGTTTGTACTGTATGTTTTTATCTGGCTGTACACCGCCCTGAGTCCCTCGGGAGAAGGTGCGGTATATAAATTCGAAATAAAATAAATAAAATAAAATAAAAATAGGAAAATCTAGAAAAGGAGGCAGAAGATAAAAGGCTGGTAAAATAAGTTGCATATTCTGGACTTTACTAGCTAAAATATTTTTTTTTAGGAGTAGATGTTCTGGAGAAGAAATAATGCTTCATAAAACCATTATAATTTCTTATAATTTATATCGCCTTCTGCTGCCTCCACCTGTTTTGTGGAAAAAACAATTATCACACCAGTAACCATTATGTACAGAATTCCACTCATTCCTCCAGAAAGAGAATTACCCTCTCTCTAATTTGGCTTCAGGATGACCTAATCTTTATTTTGAAGCAACTAAAATGAAAGAAACACTTAAGTTTTAATATAGAACTGTATAGAAGGTGGAAAGACTGATCTACCAATGATCAGGTGAGTGACAGCTGCTGCTGTCTAAAACAACTTTAACTTACAATTCTTTGTTCTTTGTCATGAACTACAAAAACAAAATCTTATTCTTCCAAAATTAATTGACTGATAGGAGTTTAGTCCTCACATGGACCAGAGTCTCAAAATTTTATTTTATTTTATTTTTTTTAATTTGATTTATATGCCGCCCTTCTCCGGAGACTCAGGGCGGCTTACAATGCGTTAAGCAATAGCCTTCATACTTTTGTATATTTATACAAAGTCAGCTTATTGCCCCCACAAACTGGGTCCTCATTTAACCTACCTTAGAAAGGATGGAAGGCTGAGTCAACCTTGAGCCTTGGAGAGATTCGAACCAGCAGTAAATTGCAGGCAGCTGTGTTAATAACAGGGTGCTTTAAACCACTGCAGTACCAAGGCTCATTTAAATCATTTAAATCTTATATTATTTTATACCAGATTTTTATTTTTGATTTGATGTTTCAAAATATGCTGACTTTTAAAAATCTGAGGTAAAGAAAAGCGTGATCTCAAGGCCACTTTCTCAATTAATCCATATTATGCTCATGATTCCAGAAAAATTAGTAAGTAAAATTAAGTGGAAATTTGTCTGTAAATTAGAACACATTGTCCAAATTCACTAGGAAGCAGATGATGCTTAATAAGTTGGAAACTATACTCACTCTCTTCTCACACTCTCTTCTGTGATGAATTTGAAAGTATTTGTTTCTGCTTTAATTAGCAAGAACACATTATATCATTATATCCAATCATTAATCATTAATTTTAATAATAGAACTAGCCACCGTCAAATGATAGGTTATAAAGCTGTCTCAACAAAGAATATTCCCCAAATTAACCACAGTTTAGGCACATATGTACCGTATTTTTCGCATTATAAGATGCACTCCCGCCCCTCAAAAAAGTGGGTGGAAATGACTGTGTGTCTTATAGAACAAATTTGCCAAAGCCCGCCCACTCAACTCACCCTTCAGCCTCTACCTCCCAGCAATTTGCCTCCTTGCTGCAAACAGCAAACAGCCTGGTCAGCTTCAGCACAGCCTGATTTAGCACAATCAGCTGAATGGCGGTTGGATCGGCCTCCCAGAATACCGCTGATCAGCTGTTCCAGAATGTGGGGATTGCTGCCATCTATTGCCATCGCTGTGTGCCCCATTTTTGGCCTTTACACATCCCGTTTTCAGCCTGTTCCAGGCGGCAGGGATTGCCGCTGCCTATCGCTGCCTGGAATGGTCCAAAAGCGCGGAGAATGAAAAGCGAAACATTTTCTTCTTCCTCAAGGGAAAAAAAACCCAGTCCAATTGCCTTTTGAAAAAGCACCTTTGAGACTAGCAGCATCCTTGTTTACGCAGAGAAGTCTTTTCAACTCTTCATATGGTTTCAGCTAAAGACAATGGAAGCATTTCTAATCTTTTGATTCCCTCACACCATTATTTATCACTTACTATTTAAATAATATTTTTTCAATCTGCCACAGGTTCACTTACGGGAATTTATGTCAGTGATGAACATTCAACCTTCTCTTGTCTCCATCTTTAGTAAGCACTTACAAACACATAAAAAAAAAATCAGCGAAGTGGCTTAACCTGGAAACTGTGATGCTTGTAAATTGGATTGCATCTTTTGTTAATCTAGATCCATGCATAAAATGAATGTAATGTGAGTGGAAAGTATCATTCAGCAATTTTGGATTAGAATGTGAAAGCAAGACATATATAATAACATAAAGTTGGAGGGGAGTATTAAAATGAGCAGCCTGTTTCACATTAGAAGAGGTGAAAACATAAAATTTTCTGAGAGAAGATTAGGTAGGCTATGCACAAATAAAGAACAGATGTATCTCAGTCTTAATAAAGTACAGTGGTGAGATCTAAAAACCCACTTCAGTTCCATCCAAGGTCTTTGGTACAACCAGTGGTACAATCCTTTTTGTCACAATTGTTAAATGAATCACATGGTCATTAAGCAAATCCAGTTGGTGAGTACGTGATTCTAGAACACTGTGACTATCATATATGCATGCTTATAGTAATAAGTATGAGGACCAGTTGTAAGTCACTTTTAAGTTACTGTTGTAACTTTGAACAGCCATTAAACAAATGGTCCAGTGGTGGTTGCTACTGGTTCGCCCCGGATTGGGTGAACCGGTAGCAGTGGCGGGAGGCTCTGCCCACCTGCCTAGACGCTTCTGCGCATGCGCAGAAGTGTCACGCACACGCGAGCACCCACAATCGAACCAGTAGCGACGGGTTTTAAAACCTGCCCCTTAAATGGTCATAAGTTGAAAGCTAGCAGTACTACATTTGTGAAGTGGATGAACTGGATGTAAATCAGGACTGTAAAACTTGTAGCCCGCGGACTGGATGCATCACACGCTGGCCACGCCTACACTCGGTTTAGCAAAGGGGAAAAAAGTCATGTTACATCACTTGATGCTGCCGTGATGCCACAAGTTTGACACCCCTGATCTAAATCTATCATCTATATATCGTCTAAGGAAAATTATCCAACAAACCAAGTTTTTATTTGAATATTTTAAATGTGTTTATTTTTTAATACTGTCCAAGGAAAAGAAAGAAATGCAGTACTTTGCTTAACGTATTGAGCACTTTATAGTACAAATACTATTTCTTTATAAAGCCAGTGAAGCTAAATAAATCTGCTACACTTTGTAGCCAAACTTCAATTGGACAGAGGAATTTACAAGTTTACAATGTATAAATATAAATGTACATTTATATGTATATTTACATTTATAAAGAAAGTCAATTTTGCCTACTGGTTAAGGCATTAAGTTAGGAATCGAGTGATCGTGAGTTCTAGTTCTGCCTTGGATGCAAAAGCCAACTGGGTGACTTTGGGCCAGTTCAACTCACCTCACAAGATTGTTGTTGGGGGGAAAAAAGGAGGAGGAAAGAATATTAGATAGGATCACCACCTTCAGATTATTTATAAAAATAAAGGCAGGATAAAAGTAAATAAATAAAAATAAAAAAGCAACTCTATAAATCAGGGGTCCCCAATCTGAGGGCCGTGAGGGGATTGCAACTGGGTTGCAGAAACAGCTGGAGAGCATTGGGCAGTGGGCGAGCACGCATGCGCCATTCGCATGAGCAGCAGGCACACGTGCACGCCATTCGTGCAAATGGAGCTACGTGCGCATGCATGTGCTTGCTGGCCACTTGGGTGGAACCATCTCCTCCCCCCTGCTCCGCAAAGTCGGAAATATTGGGAAACTCTGCAATAAATAACGGGAACATATGCATAATATTGCATTATTCAGAAGTTGCAGAGTAGTGCTATTTTTAAGCTTGGAACCACTTTTAGAAACTGAGCGTAAGAGTTTAAATTATTAAAACGAAGGAAGCATAAACTATGTAAATAATAGCCCTGTCTTTATAACCATTTTAGTTAAACATTTTTTCTTCTACATATTGCCTCCTCTTGTACACATACAGGATATGATTTATATTTAGACTCCATTTAATTATCCAGTTTTGAACAATTTAAAGGTAAATACTAGGCAGCCTACAAGCACTGGGTAAGTCCTAGCTAGGCTGTGGAGGTCTGGATGGAACAAAGCAGACTGAAACTGAATCCAAAGGAGTTTTGTTTGTCATGAAGCTCTCCTGGTTTGCTTCAGACTCCTGCTAGGCCCTTTTGGTTGGAGACTGCAGTCAGAAGGGCCTAGATTCAGCTTTGGCAGATGCACCAGCTATGGCCCAGTCTCATGTTCTCACTGCTATCCCAATGAGCTTTATAAGGGGCTGCCTTTAAAGACAACTCACGATATGCAATTGGTACAAAATGCAGCAACCTACATGTTGGTGGCTGACAGCTACTTCAGCCATCAATATTAGAGGGTCTAGGTACAATTCAGGTTTCTGGGTATAGTTTAAGGTTCTGGTTTTAATTATAAAGGCCAATGTGAGTTGGCTCCTAGGTATCCCTAAGACTATCTCCTCTATTAGCCCATCCAGTATGTTTGACCTGGATGTTTTTTGTATGAAACTATATGAAAGAGAAGGGAGGACTTGGAAGCAAATCTTTTCTATGGTGCTTCCTCCACTTGGAGGTCCAAGCTGCACCTACCCTGGTGTTATTAAGGTTGTCAAGATGTATTTTTTTATGGAGTTATCTGCTTTACACAGATAGAGGTGGTGCAACTGATTATCTGACTTTAACGTTTAGGTTTGTGTTGGGTTTTATATTATTTCATAACTGTAAGTGTATATTTTTGACAATTGTGTTGTTAATCTCTATGCCCTTCAGAATTGGTGGGTCTCTACTCTGTTTTCCAGATTTGATGGCATTTAAGCGTGGTTAGATAGTTAATAAACATATATGAATATACATACATACCTAAGTTACTTTTCCCAGTCTGATGTACTTTAGGCTTGTTGAAACAAATTCTTAAAATTCTCAGTCATTATGAATATGTTAGGTGGGAAGTCTGGGAACTTTAATATATTGGAAGGACACCAAGTTGAGGAAGGGTGGCCTATGATATAAAATTTATGTTATCCTTATTGAACCTATATGAAAATTGGTAAGAGTTTCTTGTTTAATTTTCAGAGGTTTCAATGAACAGAATTTTTCAGAAAGGTGATTGTCAAAAGTTACTCTTTTTTTCAAGTCGCCACATAGGCTCCCAATCCTCTGGAGGAAGTTTGGAAAAAGGAGTGCATGGAGCTGACAAAAAAAAAGGTAAATTAGGAGGAATCATCATCATACCTGCTCCTTGTTTTCTAGCAGTCTATCAGCAGACCAGATATAACTACATATTCTGAACTTGTCATATATTTGGATTTGTTTTAAATCCAGCTGAAACACTAGCAAAGTACTTGTATAAAATTATCTGAATTTAACTAATTTTGAATGTCTACAGAGATTCTCAATCATCCAGGTCATGATAGTCCCAAAGGTGCTTTTTCAAGTGGCAACTGGACTTTCTTCAGTCAGAAATGAAGAAACTTCTTAGATGAGAAGTGAAACATCTTCAAGGAAAAAAAACAAAGAAAGTCCAGTACTTTAATTTTGAAGTTACAACAGACGCTCCCTCTCAAAAGCTACTTGCAACCGATTTTCGAAGTTATCACAACCATGACATTCACTTAATGACTGTGGTGTTTGATTAACAATTGCCACAAAAAAATGGCAAAAAATCGGGTCTGGTCACATGAAGTCTCAACTTATGATTGACCATAAGTTCAGACCTCGTTTATGGCAATACGTCAAGAACTACCTATATACTGATTTTGAGGTCAAGGAAAAATGTGAAATACAAGCTTTTACTAGCTTTAAAGTTATTTCAAGATCTGATTATGGGACTAGCTGAAGCACACAAGTTGTATTCAGGCTCCCACACTAATATGTAGTTGGGGCCATAACCTCTTCTGCCTTTCAGTTTCCTTGATAAAAAAAAAAATGTATTTGCTGTTCTGGCATGAAAAACTGATTGAGGTTATGCAAGAGGTCAGAGTGGGAGGATATATTTGCACTTACAAATAAATCTTCCACCCTGAGTTTCTTTCTGTACCTGGCTAGCAGTCTCACAACAGGTATTTTGTTTTCTAATTTTGAAATGCTATTTTGTTGTTGCTGGTTTGGGGGGGGGGGGTGAATAGTCCGGAGGTTGCCAGTACCATGAATAGAAGCTGTGTCTGACATTGAATATAAGTTGGTTTTCAGGCTTACTGTTTCTCCAAGCACCTCTACACAGATGACTTTTTGGAGGTGTTGTCTATTCTGAAAGCAACAGTTGAAGGGTTTGCTTATTCATGCCTATGAGAAGTGTTTGATTATGGGTGGCTTTAAGTCAATATAGGCACAGCCAAGGAATAGTTGCTTTGATCCTGTTCTAAAAAATGATTTCAGTCTAGACATCAGGAATGGAAAGTACAATACTTCCTTCCACTTGTAGAAACAGAATAAGTCTATGGTGTTTGGAACATCTCAACACTTATTGAGGACCTTCTTCCAGTTAAGCATGTTTATCTATCTATCTACTGTTTGCCTACCTGCCTGCCCACTCAATCATCCATCCATCCATCCATCCACCCACCCATCATCCATCCATCCATCCATCCCTCCATCCATCCATGTATCTAATAATCAAAGTTCCTTAGGCACATATTAAGAAAAGCATGCAATCCATTGCTTCAGGAATTCCTTTCAACTCCACCTAGGATCATATGTCCATTTCAGGAAAAGTGAATGGCACTGTTTCCCTAGGAATTGCCTTACACTACTTACAGATCAAAAGGAATTTATATAAGTACTTATACTTTTTCATTTCCTCTATATATACTTATTTAAATGTTAATCCAACTGAGTTCAAGGGGGTTTAATGTTTGTGGGTAAAGAATTGCAGTTTAAGTAGTTCACAAATATACTTCCTATTTTATGTAGTGTTCAAATTATTTTTTCAATCCCTGGCAGTAACTTTATGGCATGTGAACATGGATAAATAAGTGCATTCATGCCATAGAACATACACGATGACTGAACAATAATACTATTTATAGGTACTGGTTTCAAGTATTTCACTGAACAGCTTTCTCCTTGTACATAAATCTTTTGAACTTCTCTCCCCCCTATTGGTCTTCTATTTTTTTGTACTTCTGTACAAAATAAATACTCTGTAATTTTATTTTTTGATAAATATTTACAAATTAAAAATCAATATATTTTAACCCCTAGTGCCAAGAGATATGTAGCTACATAATAATTGATGCCAAATTGAATGGTATACATAGAGGTGTGCACAAACATAATTTTATTTTTTTAATCTATATAATTAATATTATCTAATATAAAATGTGCAATATAGAAGACAGACAGTATGAAATTAAACTATGTAAATAAATAAAAGCAGTAAAAGCAGAAAAACTTAGAATGCAGATTTTTTTTTCCTAAAAATTCATGCCATATGTATTTGTCAACCTCAGAGAAGTCTAAAGACTCTTTCCTAAATATTTTGGGAAACATTTTATATGCTTGGTGTTCAAGCAGCAATTATCCTTTTCAAAGAAGATTCTAAGCTAACTACAAAGGAACAAGGGAGATTTCAAGCTTGTTTCATCTCTAGAGATATACACACCTAAGGAAGGCTGACTAAGTGATAATCCTGATAATGTCTAAAGAGAAGGCCATGTTTTTGTTTTTTAAACCTTTCATCCGCATGTTTTCCTATTACTCAAGCATTATATTATACCCAAAGTTCCTTGCCCATTGAATCATACAATGTTTCAGGTATTCATTTTCCAAATCAATTTCAACAACATTTTATAGACCTTGGCAATAATGTGTTCCTTATAAGACACAGTACAATTTCAAATCCACTTTTTGCATTTTCAAACCTCGAACATTGTTTAATCTAATGGTCTGACCATTATTTCTTTTCTAAAAAGTGCTTCCTGGTGTGACATCAGGAAAATTTACACTGAACTATAATTTAAAAGAAAATTTCTACAAAATGATGTATCTACTGGTAGCATCTGATAAATTGGCAAAGATACATAAAGGTATTTCAAATGTATATTGGAAATTTAATTATAAAGAAGGAACTTTTTATCATCTTTGGTGAATTTGTGATAAAGCAAAGATATATTGGGGCCAGATTCATATTTTAATGCAGAAGATTCTTAAAATGAATATAAAATTAAAAGCAGAAGTTTTTCTTTTAGGATTCCTGGACAAGGAACTTGGAAAAAAATCTGGACCATTGTTGATATATTACGTTGCTGATATATTACCCACAAAAATGAAATGATGTATCAATCCTCACAATGAAAGAATGGATGGAAAAAGTGATGGATCTAACAGAAATGGCTAAATTAAGTGTTTTAATCAAAGAAAAGAACATATCCAATTTTGTTCGTACTTTTGAAACCGTGTCTAGACTTTGCGCTTGAGATAGAAAAAGGTGAAATTTTGACTTTGGGATTTGCTGAGTAGATTCATTTATAGAGAACAAATTTCTCACTTAGCAACATAAATTCTGGACTCAATCATTGTTATAAGTCGAGGACTACCTGTATTAAATACCTTTGAAAAGTCTATGTTACTTTCCTCACATTGCAAATGAGAGTTGGTGAAACTTTTAGTTTTATCTTTTGTTAATGAAAATCAATGGAAGTTAAAAATGAAGCCAGTCCAAATTCATCCATGACTTAAGTTGAACATAGTTCTGCACCGTGTTCCCTTAGATCAATGTGGTCTCTGGCAGGTTTTCAAAAATTTTAAACAATGTCACTCTTTTCATTATTATTATTTTGTTTGTTAAAAATATAGGGACATTTTATGAAAAATTGTTTTATGTTCATATCTAATAGGCTAAATATTGTCAGTTTTGAATATTATGTATCCAATACATAAATAATCTATGAATGCATCTATTTTAATATAGTAAGTATCAATAAATTTCACACAAACAAAATTCCATACAAACGAAAGATTTCTTGGGGTCCTCCATAATTTTTAAAAGTGGGAAGGGGCCCTGAGAGGAAAAGGTTTAAGAAACATGACATTAGACACGGCCTATATCTTCTTACATTTATTAAGAGACTATTTGGGAGATCCAAACGATAAAGGAAGGGGACATAGACACAATAGGAGCCTTGGTGGCGCAGCGGACTAAAGTGCTGTTAAGTACCACTTAGCTGCCAGCTGCCTGCAATTACTGCAAGTTCAAATCTCACCAGGCTCAAGGTTGACTCAGCCTTCCATCCTTCCGAGGTAGGTAAAATGAGGACCCGGATTGTGGGGGCAATAAGCTGACTTTGTATAAAAAAAGAACACCGTTTAGGGGGGCCCGAAAGCCCTACTAAGCAGGTATATACAAAAGTATGAAGGCTATTGCTTAACGCATTGTAAGCCGCCCTGAGTCTCCGGAGAAGGAGGCATATAAATCGAACCAACCAACCAACCAACCAATCAATAAATTCTCTTTACAACTTTCAGAAGTGATGAAGAGCTTACTTCTAAACTATGCAGCAATTCCATCAACGAATTCCAAATAACAAAACAGATATTTAACCTAGTATTTTTTACTTCATTACAACCCTCAGGTGTAATTACAAACAAAGAAGCAAGGCCATTCACTTCTATTTCATGGTAGAAAACATCATTTCCCTATGACTAGCATCTGAAATATGTTCAGTCTTCCAAATCTGAATTTTGGGTACAGAATTTGTTATTGTTTTATCATCTACCCCTGCTAGAATTGGATTTCACTAGCAAACTTCTTTTGAGAAATTTATTGGATGCAACTAGATAGTCCTCAACTTACAACAGTTCATTTAGTGATCATTCAAAGTTACAATGGCACTGAAAAAATTGTTCACATTTGCTGAATAATCGATCGATTCACTTAACAGCTGGAGTAATTTGCTTAACAATTGTGGCAAAAAAGGTCACAAAACAGGACAAAACTCACTTAATATCTGCCTTATTTAGCAATGGAAATTTTGGGTTTAATTGTAATCATAAATCAAGGACTTGCAAAATTATTATTGCAAAATAAAACCTATCACAATAATATCTATGCAGTACCGACCCAAATCCTGGCAGATACAGAGGGAAAATAAGCAATGGCATTCTAATGATGACATGTTTGTTTGCAGCCAATAACTGGTCATGTAAAATTTCTTCTCTTGCAAGGAAGTATGTTCTGCTAAAGAGAAGCATGTATCATCATGCTGAACAGCACCCTGGGATGCATTGGGATGCATTGGGGGAAAAAAGCCTCAGTCAGTTTCTGGCAAAATACTAGCGTTCAAAAAAATATTGTCATTTTTAGCTTAGCTTAGCTTAACTTAAAAAAAAACCCTTTAGCAAAGTAAATAAATACAGCGTCAAGAATAAACCTAACCTGATTTTGAAATACCAGAGATATAATAATAGTGCGAGCAGCTTTTCATGGGCTTTTAAACATGGTACGTCAATGCCAAGTGTTGATATATAAACAAACTTTGGCACATGTATTTCCATTGCACTTCTATTACCTCTTGACAGTTGCGTAAGTGGACGACAACCACTATGGTGAGAAAGTCAAGTCTTGGTTAGACAAACTAGAAGAAAAGCTAATCTTGCACTTTGCACTTTCCATGTTGTTTCCACTTTTGATGGACTACACTACATGGACGTGGAAGCGAAAGAGGGAAAGTACTGAGATTTGGTGGAAGATATAAAAATAAGAAATTGGAAGCAAGGATTTGCCTTTGCAAAACTCAACTAATTCAAAATGTTCTGTAGTTCATTTACAGTTTTTTTTAAAAAATAATATTTAAGGGGGAAAGGTAATTCAATATATCCAAAGAAAACATTCTTTTCATTCAAAAAAGTGGATACAATGTAAATATGACATATAAAGAAACGAACAAGTTTCAGAATGGTTAAAATACACTAAAACAGGGGTGTCAAGCTCACATTGCCACAGCGGCATCATGTGATATATCGGGACTTTCCCCCCTCTTCATTAAACTGGGCATGGGCGTGGCCAGCGTGTGACGCATCTGGCTCGCAGGTCGAGAGTTTGATGACCCTGCACTAAAATGTCAGGAAGAGCAACAGTAGTAGTAGAACTGAGAAACTCTATTGTGTCCACCAAAAATAAAAAGGAACAATATTAGTAACTCATTTAAACTAACAGAAATGTAGTTTTGAAAGATACTTCTGAAAGCTACCAGCTAGGGATAGATAAAGATGTTACTTAAATGTTGAAAGTGGAAATGGTAGTATCAAAGATGTTTTTACCATTTTGTGCATGTCAGCAAAAGCTACAGAATGAAAATTACAGAGCGTAAATTAAAAGTTTACTCTGTTAGGAACATGACTTTTTCTTTGCCTCCATCTTACAAAAAGCTATAAGTATATGTTTGAAAAGTAGTCTAGTTCACCTAAAGTTCTTAACAGATTTAGCTGGAAAAAATTGTTTGGCACTGAAAGTTGTCATCTAATATAAAGATGGTCATCCACATGTATTTTGTGGATTATCACTGTTGTATCTCTAATTACTTAGAAACCATAGTTTCATTGAGAATAATATTGCGTCCTGATCAGGTAGTCATCCTAAGAGGCTATAGACAGAGTGTAATGTACGCTGAAATATGAAATAAAATATAAAATAAATATGAAATATGAAATAAAAATGAAATAAATCAGTAATTGAAGCTCATCAGATAGCAGACATGAATTAATTGTTTCAGATGTCAAGTCCAATTCATTCCCATATGTGCAGATGCAAACAAAATATGCATCCATCTTACAAAATATAACAGTAATATGAATTTTACAGGGGAAATAATATTTTCTATAATACAAGGGAGTTCTTGAGAAGTGGGGAGGCAGATACAGGGCATTCAGTAAACACAGATCCTGGTTTTGAAAATACACAGATATTCCAAATCTATCCTGTTTTTTAAAAAAACACATTCAAACACTGATTTATTAGGCTAGAAAAGAAAAGAGCTAAAAACATTTTGTCAAATACCTGAGCACCTGTTTACACATGGGGTGTTCTTCATGAATCAGATGTTTGCTGGGGACAAGGTTGAAAGACATGAATGTTTCTATTCATGAACTTTGCTACCTGCTGAAAAAGTGCACTATGAGAAATAGCTCCACAACAGTGATGGAAGATTTCTCTTAATTATGTGGTTTTTGAGGAAATATCTTGAACCTTTTTACCTCCAAGGAGACTGGAATTAGCCATGACCTCTCCTATAGTTTCTAGTCAGGATGTCACTGGAGAACACACATCGAAGGAAAGCAAGATCCTCATTTAGAAATAAAGGGGGGGAAAGGCTATTTTTTGTTTGTGGATCAGCATAGTCATAAACCAATTTAACCAAATACTTATTTTACCACTTGGATGTATATACCCAGATTTCAGCGTCAAAAATAAAATTAGGGGAAGTAGGGCATTTAAAGGTAAGAAGAAAATTAATATTCGCTATCAGCTTATTCGCTTAAAAAAAACAAAGACAATCTACTTGACCATTTGTGTTTCAAAAACAGACTCTTTCCAATATTTGTTATTATGTGACTCACAGGAGTCTTTCTTTTTATACTGGAAAAGTTTCAAGCATTGCAGTTTCCACAAATCTCCATCTTCCACCCACCTTCTTTGCTCCTCATAAGAGAGAGAAGAGAACTAAAGGGTTTTGACAGATTGTGCTGGTCCTCAATCTCAACTGTGGTGCAGACAGAAAGAGAAATGGAAGTAAAGGAAGACAGATAGTAATCTGCAATTTGTGTCTTTGTTTTCTGTTGTCCCATCAACAGATCTATCTATGATGATGGTCAATTGATGAATTATCCATCCAAATGACTGCTAGGTGGCAGCAAAGAAGATTTTTCCATCTCTTGGCTGCCATCTTGAAGTCAGGATTCAGGCAGCAAAGATATAGCCAGTAGACAAGCATTCCTGAAGAGCTGGAGTTTGAAAACGGGATTTAGCTGTGGAAATCTATGTGAGAGCTTTACACTATCCAAGAACATAATATAAGGAGTGGAAGTGAGAACTCAGGACTTCTCTGGAAGCAGCAGCCAAAGGGAAAGGAATTCCCAACCATGCAGGCTACAGAAATACAAGAACTGAGTCCTTTCCATCACATGCCTTGAACCAAAGGCTGGTCAGTTTCAAGGCTTCACAGTCTCCAAGTTGACCAGCCCATTTAAACAAGAAACTCAAAAGTGGTTGTCTTTCCTGTAGACAAAAGAAGACTGAGTAAAAAGGGGGAAGTCCCACAGAAAACCTTCAAAACCTACTGGAGTCTTAAAATTCCTGCTCAGCGCATGTTTTTAGGACCCCTCTCTGGTGCACATCAATGTGCCCTGTATTGCTTGCATGCAATATCTTAAGGTGGGACAGTAAGGAAAACATCACTTCCAAAGTGTGGCACTTCAGGAGGATAATGAGACGCAGTATGAGGCATGTGCTCAGGGAACAATTAAAGCAATGTCCATACTGTATGGCAAAATGGCTGCATAGATTTGCCCGCGAAGAAGCAAGTGGCCTTGTCTTCCTTCTATATGTGGTGGCTATAACTGAATGTTGTTTAGTATTCTGCTGAAAGACTGAGATTATAGAGGGTATTAAAACTCATTTACTTTGTATCAACACAGGTTGTGTGTATAGAAACTAAATATGTGGACTTTTCATCCCAATTTAACTTCTCCACATGCAAAACATAATGATACAAATGTTGGTCATTTTCCAGGGGTTTAGAGCTCAAGATACAGAGGTCAAAATATTTTAAATGAAAAGTCATACAAGCAGATCTTAAATTACTGCCAGGGTCTATCAGTGTTGTGAAGAGTTAAGCCAAAATTCGGTTGGCATCAGTGGGCCCAAGTGGAACCAAGTCACAACCAGATCTTAATCTGAAAAATCAAGTATGGTACTGATTAAAAAATATCTTAATAGAAACAAAAATTACCCGTAGCAGGATAACTATCAATCAAGCCTATCAAAAGAAAGGATATTAGAAAGTAATCTAATTGTGATTCAAAAAAATTCCTAGGATTAATTCTAGTCTGACCATAAGGCAAGTGATGGAAGACATATTATTGGTCTTGGAGTCTTAGGGGTCAATGCTAGGATTAAAGCTTTCTGTTGTGATATCTTTTTACTATATTCTCTCCTGCTTACCTGATATTCTCAGCCTGAGCAACCGTGTGTATTCTATGGGAATGGAATAACAAATGAGTAGTGATGAAAATAGTAAAGCAGAAATGGGTCCAATCAGGCAGAACTCCTAATGAGGTCATCCTTCCTATTCTAGAAGCAGAATTTGGCACATCCTATTTTGGATTATGATGGCATCACAGGAAGAACCAACATCCAAAAGAATCTGTCTACCACGGTTAAACCCACCAGCTCTTCTATTCACATAAACTGATAAAAATATATATTTTAATTAAGCAGTTCTGTGTATATTTAGGAAACTAAGGACATTATTTACTTTTTAAATATAGAAATGTAGTGCATATGTTATTTAAACTAAAGCCTCAGCATCATAACTGGTTGCAGGTAAACAGATTCCAGAAAAACAGCTATGCTATTAGAAGTTGGATGGATGTAATAAAAATATCCTTACACTAAATAAAGTGCTATGATAAGGAATCACCCTAAATGACCACTCAAATTATGTGTTTAATGCCAAAAATTAACAAGTCTCTCTTTCTTTGTTAATGTTTGGTAAGAGCTTTGAATATAGGATGTAAATAATTATACTTCTTTTAATAAGTATTGCAGTGTAGGTTTTTTTCCCTCAGAAATCCCACTGAAGTTACTATATCCTGAATTTATTTTCAGGATTGAAGCCTTGCAGGGCATTCAATAGACTAATCAAAGAAAACATCAATATGTTAGAGCTGATACCAGTAAAATTAGATGGGATTGCATGATCATCAAGCAAAAGCACTATAGCTGCAATTTAAAATAAAAATGAGATATTTGAGACTTCACTTTATCCGTAACAGCAAGGTATTAATCAACATAGCACAAAGCTGCTATATTAGCTGGGTGTACGGAACTGTCTCTGAAGGTGACAATTCCGCCAGCTGGGATTCCCTACCGGGGCTTACGGCTATGCTATGGCTAGCAAAAAGATACTGATTATCAGGCACCCACAGAAGTTTGCATAGGTAGTCCTTATTTAGCGACCACAATTGAGATTGGCAATTCGATTGTTAAACAAAATGGTCACTAAGTGAAACCACAACTAAGCTTATGATCTTACTTTAGCTTTCCTTTGCTTTACAGCTCTGTGAAGGTAGTTAAGTATGAGAACTAGTTATAAAGTTAACTTTTTTCATCATCACTGTAACGTCAATACACAACACACACACACAACTGGCAAATTAACATTGTTAGGAAACTTTTAAAACTATCCAATATCTTCTCAGTGCTGGATAGGTTAGTGAATGAAATATATCATTTACAGCAGGGGTGTCAAACTCAAGGCTTGGGGGCCGGATGCGGCCTGCGGGATGCTTTGATCTGGCCTGCGGAGCTGCCTTGGAAACAGTGAATGACTGCCTCTGCCAGTGAAAATGGAGTTCTGGAGGGTCGCACATGGCCCTCTCTAGCTCTGTTTTCACTGGCAGAGGGTTGCAGGAGGCAGTCACAGCTGAAAATGGAGCTCGGCAGCCCGTTTTCTCTGGCAGAGTGCTCGGGCCGGCATAGTCGCCCCGGACATGAGTGACGTCAAGCTGGCCATGCCCACCCTGGCCACACCCACTCCAACCCCCCAAGGTCAAACATAACCCTGATGTGACCCTCAATGAAATTGAGTTTGACACCCCTGATCTACAGTATATATACTGCTCAAAAAAATAAAGGGAACACAAGCAGAAGACATCCGAGATCTGAATGAATGGAATAGCCTTATTAAATACTTTGTTCTTTACATACAGTAGTTTATACACTGCTCAAACAACTAAAGGGAACACAAAACTACTGTATGTAATGAACAAAGTATTTAATAAGGCTATTCATTCATTCAGATCTCGGATGTCTTCTGCTTGTGCTCCCTTTTCACTTAACGGATCATTAAAATGTTCCTTTGTCACATAGTATTTTCAACAGCTACCATGTTATGTCTAAATTAAACAAACTGCTCTGAAAAACAGCCCATAAATTATTTAAATCTAAATTTGTCGAGCCCAGCCCAGCCACGGCTCAACACATGAAGCATAAGGGGGAACATACGCATCGAGAACAAACCTCCTTATGAAGGATTGGGCACAGGGGTTGTAGGTTGAATGGGGGGGGGGGTGTCGTTTGCACCAAATCACTGGGGAAAGTAGCGCTGGACTGAAAAACGCCACGGGAGTAGTATTTGAATGGCTGAGATTCCTGGCACCAGCGGGTGACGCGGCAGTGGATGACAGAGAGGGAAAGGAATTGGAGGTAGCTGTTGCTTCTCCAATCAGCTGAGCAGTGCGTCTGAGGGTGGGGCGCGGGGCAGCATATTCAAAAGGCGCTGAGAGGCGGAAGCTCTCAGTGCCGACTTTGTACAGATAGTACTCGACTTCGACTGAGACCCGTTTGTAGCAGACTTGAATAAAACAAAGTCACTGGTGGCGCAATCTTGGCTTAGTGATTCAGCGGTTCCTAGCAGAAACGCAGCTGAGTGAGCCAAGAATTATCATAAATGAACATAAAACAGAAATTTAAATATGTGTAGATAATGCTATTAATATAAATGACATACTTTATAAAATAGGACAATAAATGCTGATTGTTTAAATAAAACCATAAAACATGACTTCTAAATTACTTAAATAGATAATAGAGTATGCTGCTGCACTGATGGAAGTTCAGCTGTCACTTGTGAATAAAGGAAGAAGTACTGGATAGCCACTTTCCCCTCTGAATACAGCTGCCAAGAAACACAACCGAAAGGTCCACTCACATTCATGTCCTAACTAACGAGCCACTACGAAACAAGAGTGCTGGATGAGTCAGATTCTGAGGTCATCCAAACTGGCAATTCCTATGTTAATCAGAGGTCCCGAGGACATCAATCTGGTCTGAATTGTGAAATTCCATTCCTGAGGTTTTGTGCTCCTTAGCTCTCAAGCATGTGGTCTATCACGATGGATCCTAAGAATGATGGGATAAACGATGAAAGAACCCAAATCACATCCACTTTACCCAGGGGTGAAATGTAAAATTGTACTACTGGTTCTGTGGGCATGGCTTGGTGGGGGGATAATGTGACTGGGTGGGCGTGGCCAACTTTTTTTTTTTTTTTAACTTTTCAAAGCATTTTTTCTAATGCTTTGAAAAGTCTCTGCCGATCAGGCAACTCAGCTGGGATCATCAGAGACTTTTCAAAGCCTTTTTTTAAACCACCTCTTCGGCCAAGAGGTTGCAGAAAAAAATGCTTTGAAAAGCCTCTGACGATCCCAGATGAGCCGCGCGATCATCAGAGGCTTTTTTTTTTACTTTTAAAAGCATTTTTTCGTCGGAAGAGGTTGTAGAAAAAATGCTTTTAAAAGTAAAAAAAAAAAAAAGCCTCTGATGATCGTGCGGCTCAGCTGGGCATGGCGGGGGGGGGGGGCACAGGGATTTTTGCTACCGGTTCTCCAAACCACCTGCCGCCATCGCTACCGGATCAGGTGATCCAGTCCAAACCGGGAGCATTTCACCCCTGACTTTACCTCAATTTTCCTTAAGCCCGATGTCTTGTATTCTATATGCAATGGTCAATAATCCCTACTGTTTCCTGCAGCTATTACTGGGAATTGGAGAAGTTTTAATCCAAGATATCCACAAAGCATCAGGTTACACTAAGGGTTTCCAAACTATTACGGGCAGGGAAAGGGCTAAGCTTGACATAATTAAAAATAAAAGATGATTTAAGAATACAATCTTGCCCTGCTTCCTAAATATAGATTTGTCAGATTTGTATTTTTGATCAAGTATTCAGGTAAGAAAAAGGGGAGAGGGAGTGCATTTTCTAAAACAAAAGTTATTACCAATCGCAAGCAGTAATACAAATAGTCCCATAATTCCCGTACAAACCTACAAAAGAACTACATTTATGTCAGGTACAAGACTCAATTCAGGATAGAAGGGGAAGAAATGAAGTCAACATGGGTCTGTGTACTTTTGTCTTGACTGAATGCATGTACACAGAAACTATTAAACTTTTTTCTGTTTTGTTTGCTGTGAGAAATCTGTCAGAAATTTTTGAAAATAAAAAGCAGGAACACATGAAGCATTGACAGACAGTCCCTTCAGCTGCTGTGGATACAGAGGCCAAGTGTAATTTCTGCATTTATGGCATGATGGTTCCAATGTATTATAAACAATAAATCACAGATCAAGATATTGAACAGACCCTTGATCCTTCAACAGGCCTCCACTCATGATCATAAATGGAACTTCTATCTACTTAGATCCATGCACCTAATATTCAGAGAATGGAATATGGAGATTACAGTTGGATTAAAGCACAGAGCAAAACTACAAATATGGCTTCTAGACAGGGGTGAAATCCAGCAGGTTCTAACAAGTTCTGGAGAACCGGTAGCGGAAATTTTGAGTAGTTCGGAGGACCCGGTTTGTGGGGGCAATAAGCTGACTTTGTATAAAATATACAAAAGTATGAAGGCTATTGCTTAACGCATTGTAAGCCGCCCTGAGTCTCTGGAGAAGGGCGGCATATAAAAATAAATAAAAATAAAATAAAATAAAACTGGCAAATACCACCTCTGGCTGGCCCCAGAGTGGGGAGGGAATGGAGATTTTGCAATATCCTTCCCCCAGGAGGGGAGGGAATGGAGATTTTGCAGTATCCTTCCCCTGGAGTGGGGTGGGAATGGAGATTTTGCAATATCCTTCCCCTGCCATGCCCACCAAGCCACACTCACAGAACCAGTAGGGAAAAATGTTGGATTTCACCCCTGCTTCTAGATAAGGTAGAGTAGGAAGCTGTTTCGAGTAAGATGACTTCCTGTGCTATTCATAGGCTGAACTACTGCATTTTTCAGAGTATAAGACGCACCTACCTTTTTTGGTGAGGAAAAGAAGAAAAAGAAATCTCCCTCTGCCTCTGAACAATTTTGCCTCCTTGCAGCAAACAGCCAACAGCCTGCTTTACTTTCATTTTCGTTTTCAGCATAGCTTGATTAGCACAAGGAAAACAGCCTGGAACACAGCCTTTTAAAAGTACTTATAGAATATCTATTGAGTTATGGAAAGCCAAACATTCAAAGGAACATGAGCCCACTTTCTCCATGGAAATGAAGGAGGCTGCTTTATCAAGCATGGATACATCATCATATGCATTAGGGCAGGACACAGTTACTTGAGTGTAGGATATAGTTACTAGGGCAGCATATTAAAAAGGGGCTCTATCAAATCTATTAGCAAAGCCATACCCTTCCTTCTCAAAGCATGAAAGAATCCGCTGATTCTTTCATATGGGAATGTGACATCCCAACACATGTACAAAATGCACGGATGCTTTGGCAAGTCAGTGCAGAGTTTGTGACATATCAGCATGATGCTCTTCTCCTCATTGTCCTCCCTGCTGCATGGCTATTTTAAAGGCTCTCCTTTGCTGGCTCTATTTCTATAAATGCACAATGCTTTGCTGACAGTCTCAGAGTCAGTATTATCTGTGCATGTGCATGCCTGCATTGATAGCCAGGGACAGTTTGAAAGAGGCTGTGTAAGCCTTTTAAAGAGTACTGCTAGTTAAATGCATCAATAAGGAGTGATTCACTTGTGCCAGCAGAGTTTCTGAAGTACTGTACCTCTTCCAAATACTTTATTTGATAAATAAATTATAAAATGCTTTATACAGTCTAATAGCTGCACCCTTCTGATTAAGTTTTTCTTCTCTTTCAATCACTGGGAATTTGGGGCGTGGAGAACTTATTCTGATGGAATGTGTCCCTTCCTATTTAAAAATATGTACGGAGCAAAAAAAAAATCCTCTAACAGAAAAGCAAGAAACTGCCTATTTCAATAGGATAAAACGAGTCCCTGTATTCCCACAATTCAATGCTAATGTTTTGCAATGCTCCCTTTTTAATGCATTTTTGAATGAATTACTAATAGGAGAATGGAGAAACAGGGGGAAAAACCTTTTTCTCAAAAATTTGGGGAAAGCAAACATGAAAATAGATGAGTTAGGCTTAGACAAACTACATTAAGGAAAACAAACTAATCTTTAAAGATTGGTGTAATCTTTATCATACCATATTTGCTGGGATTATCTGACAATCCCCCTCCCTCAAAATAATAATCTAGTCCTGGTATGGATTTTCCACTCTTTTCTTCTTTTGCTGCAGAGGAAGGAGAAATTTCAATCAAAACCCTAAGTGTTTTAAGGCACAGATACTTGCTGATGATAAGATACCAACCTCTTCTCAGTTTTAGTACAATTGAAGTAAATTCATGAATGGAGTTTAGCATCCCAAATAATAATAGAAACCCAACCTGACACAACATGTTTGGCCAAGAAAACTTTCCACCATAATTAGCATTTTCTTGGTTTGAAGGTGGAGCTACCACACAGTGCAACTTCATCACCGAAGGCACAAACAGTATAAATGACTCAGGATGTTCCTTGAAATAACAACTTCTGCTCTGCACACCTGTAGTAGAAGGACTCATGAGCCAAGACTGCTCCACTACACATTTGTAATTCTGCAACATGCTGGTATGCTACAATTCTATCTGGCTTGGCTTCCAAGACCTCTAAGTGGGACAGAAGCTTTTCATGTGCACACTAATGGCACTTGACAGTATTCTAATTACAGTTAGTACAGAAGGCTTACCTGTGCCTAAGTTGCTAACTGGGCTTGTTTTCTGAAACAGGAGGAGCCAGTGTCTGCTTTTGGAAACTTCAGGGGGATTATTTGGAGACAGGAATGGCAGCTTTGTAATTTTCTCCTCTTTTTCTTTCTGAATATATTTCCATACCATAAGGTTATTGTGCAGTTCATGTTGAACATGCAATAAAATATAAGTAGATTTCTGATGCTTAGTATTCCTACATTTTTTTAAAAATTATTTAAAGCCTGTACTCCAATGAGTTGCATTGAGTCAGAATGTTTATGTGTTTACTTCAACTTTGTAGGGATAGAAAGAATCCAAAGTTCAATTTTCCAAATATGTACACAAATGGTACTTTTTTTTTACTTCCTTCGATGAAGAGTGGATTTAGGAATATGAAGTTACACCTATCCTTTCTGTTGCTGCTGCTTTCCATGAACATAGTCTGGGGTGATGAACACTTTTATCCTGAACAACATCAGAGACAACCAAGTGCACCTATCAAAGGACCACCTTTTCTGCCTTTCAGCGTAAAAAATCCTGGTAAGTGGTATTTGCTTCTTAAAGTGAATTTGTTAAGAATGTTGGTGATAAGTGTTGATAAAGATACTTGCTATTCCATAAGAGACAAAAGGTATTGTTTTTTTAAAAGGTAAACTACTCTTGTTCTTTTTAAGATACTTACCTCAATTATCACCATAAAACTGAATACAGAGGAATAACTGCAGCGAAATAACATATAGGACATTAAACGTTTGAATGCTCTGTCTAAAAACTTTTCAGGACCATGCATAGAAAACTAGATTGTTAAGAAAATCACTTTGATATGCTATCTTTCCATGAGAAAAATTTCTATTATAAGAAACTGTTTAAATATACATGCCACCAAATATTTTAAAGTAGTTCATCCCAGAGAGGGGAGATTGTGTGGTTTTTCAAAACTCACTATTTTATTTATTAGACTTTCACTCCACCTTTATTACATTATAAGTAACTCAAGGCGGTGAACATACCTAATATTCCTTCTTCCTCCCCATTTTTCTACAACAACCCTATGAGGTCGACTGAGCTTAGAGAGAGAAACTGGCCCAAAATCACCTAGCCAGCTTTCATGCCTAAAGAACTAGAATTCCCAGTATGCTGGTTTCTAGACCAGAAGCTTTACCACTACAAAAAAATGGCTCTTCAGTTTTATGATCAGATGTTCATATGTTGCACTGATGAAGGACTAGAAAGCAACACAGAACATATTCTAAGGCTTTCTAATTGTGATTTTAAAACATCTTCTCCAGACTATACTTTTGCGGTTTAATGTTCAAAAGGTTCAAGGCAGAACAGGGGAAACGCCAACTGAAAACAATTTTTCACTTCCTTCCTTTCTCATAACCTAGCGATTACAATATAAAAGATGTACCAACAGCAACAAGTGCATGAAAATACAATCAGTAGCACCTATCACTAAAACTAAGTTCTGAGATTTCTCGCAATGATTTTGTTATCCATCCCACTTCAAAAGAGCAGCTAATAATAAAATGGAAAATAAGATAATTTTCTTAGCGTTGATACTAAGGTTTTAAGCAAAAGTTCAATATATATATTTTCCAGTTCAAATCTTTATTGTCAGTGCACAACAAATGTACAATGAGATTGGCTGAGCTCCCTCAGTGCGAGCCCACCCCAACACAACACAACTCAGTGAAGACAGAAAATCCCAAACCCAATAAATCATATTAACAAAAAAAACCCTAGTCTTATTGCACCAGTGTGAACATGTTACACATTGTGCTGGCCCTCATACTACATAGTTATGATGTTATTTCTCATTCAGAAGTCTGACAGCCCATGGATAAAAACTGTTCTTCAGCTTGTTTGTGTGGCTGGCTATACTTCTATATCTCCTTCCCGATGGTAAGAGAGTAAAGAAGTGATGACCAGGGTGAGAGTCGTCCCTGTAAGAGTTACAGAGCTTCTTCTCTGTAAAACAGGTTCATTGACAGCCACAGAATATCTAATGTGACCGCTAGGTGGTCAACCTTCTAGAAAACTAATAGACAGCCTGTGGAACTTCAAAGGATGGTGAATTGCAAGTCTCTGGATTTAATGGAAGCTGAAGGTCAACAATATTCGGCAACCTACCATACAGACTTCTCTATTGTCCTGTCCTGACATTCATGCATGGATTTAGCTTTCCATTCATTTAGGTAATGCTATTTAGGAAGTGAGTTTACAAAGGAATCCAAGAGGATTTAATTTGAATGCAAAATCCAAGCACTTCATTCAGTTCAGTGGAAATATAATCTTGTTAATGAGAGGTTACTGCGATGCTGAAATTTCACATTTCACCATAGTAACAGGAATATCAGACATGAAATCTTTATTTTTTTCTGAAAAAGTTCCAAATTCAGGTTTCATTATATGTTCTAATTTTGATGGAGAAATTCATTTCTTAGATAGATCAGGGTAGGAAGGAGTTGCATAAATCAAATAAATAGTTCCATCATCACAATCATCACAACCACCTTAGGTGGGGTACTTGTAGCTCTCTGGATAAATCCCTTACAATGTTTATTCTTCCTTGCCATTATACCATGTTAACTGAAGACACTAAGAATTGTAGCGTCTAGAGGATGCTAAATAATATGGCAGACTTAAAAGAAAGGAACTTTTCTGAAATATCCAGTAGTGAAATTACAGAACACAAAGTATTTAAAAAGTTTTTAAATTACAGGCAATTCTCAGATTTCTTTGTAGGATGCTATGAAGATTTTTGTTCAGATTCTTAAACTGCAATTCCATACTGACTCTTCCGTACTCTTGCCATTTTAAGGGAATTAAAGCTTAAAACAAATTGTTAAGGTTTAAACATAAGCATTTCTAATGTGGTTAGGCAGGAGTCTACTTTGGAAGCATGAAGGTTGAGAAAGTGATGCACAACCCTTTGCCTGAAAACCATGCCTTGCTTGAGTTAATAATTGTCTATCCCACTGGCAGGGGGAAATGAGAATGCATCACGCCAGAATGCTGATTAGGGAAATCTGGGAGTTGAAGTCCACCCATTTTAACGTTGCCAAGTTTGAAAAACATGAACTACAGCATGACAAGGAGGGTGAGGATCGCCCATTGCAGCTCCTCTCAGCATAGCACCAATCTCAAGGAAGCCTCAATTTCTCAAGTGGGGAGGAGTCAACAGTGACTCCTCCCATAGAGGTGTGTTTCTCCTCTGCTGGCAAAGATTTGCTCCTGTCTGCTAGAGACAGCAGGACTTAATCTAGAGAGCTTAAATTAAAGGAGCATGAATTTCAGTTTAATATTATTTGGGATGCTTCTAACTGAGATACTCAATTCCTTTCTAAAGGAAGTAGCAGTTTTTACTGCCTGAGCATCTGATACTATATTACTACAAAGCTATGTGAACAGGGCTGATACTCAGGAATTGGTTGCATCCTGAAACAACATTCCCAGTAATGTAACGTAAGTAATGTTAAAATCAGTTTTCAAGTTCTAAATCAGGGGTATCCAACCTTGGCAACTTTAGGTTTGTGGATTTCAATTCCCAGAATTTCCCAATATGGTTGGCTAGGGAATTCTGGGAATTGAAGTCCACAGATTTTAAAGCTGTCAAGATTAGACACCTCTGTTCTAGATGCTAGGTATCCTACTGAGCTTTATTGCTTTTTTAATATTTGTGGATATGCTAAATTTGGACATAGGAAAATTTTTAACCTGTTCAATGAAGTATTGATAGTCATATTATAATGTTCATAGATTCATGGGATTTTTTTGTGCAGCTCCTGGAAATAATTTTCACAAGGCATATTTAGATACAAGTTAAAATAAGACCAAATAGATTTCCTAAATGCACAAAAAGGTAAACCTATCTCCTTAAAAATACTTATTTAAGACTAGCAAGAACGGATTAGCTCTTCCCGATGCCCAACTGACAAAGATGTGAAAAATGTGTATGCGGCTTTGCTATTTTGTAGTAAGCTCAAAGAAGATTTATCAAGAGAATACATCTTAGTCATTGTAGGGCTATGCTCTTCCCAACATAAATACTGAAGCAATTACACAAACCCCTTAAAACATCTACAAACGTTTACACCATAAATCATTTTACTTACTTGGTTTGTTATTGCTGCTCCCTTATGTTAGGTTTGCCAAACATGATTCCAGTATTCTGGAGAAGTCTCCGGCAAAACATTTGCTCAAAACTTTCCATGGTATCCAAACAGATGCCTTCGCTAAAGTTTTTTAGTAGTTCTTTTCTTTTAGGAAAGTTCTTTCTGTTAACATTTGAAATTGTGCATAACTTCATACCCAACCTGAAACTTTCCATGTCTGTTAAGATGACAACTCCCAGAATTCTAGTGACTATAAATTTTGGACATTAATCCAATAACACAGAAGGCATCTGGTTGGGAAAGCTGGTATAAATTATGAAAAATGTAATAGAATCTTGAGATCAAATCTATTTAATACACACACACATAAACTTGATACATACATATATGATGTATGTTGATGAAGTCTGTATTTATGTCCACAGATTCTGAAATACAGATTATGTATTTCTCTGCAAAGACACATTCCATTTTTTTCTACGGCTTATACATGGTTGCATGGCTCCCTCTACTGGTTTTAAAAATACCAAAAAACCTGCATTAATATTAGAAACTTAAACATAAACATATTGAAGTTCCTGTTCCAAAACCACATAAGAGTAGTCCATTCTGAATTTTTTTCTCTCTTTTAAATAATAGAATAAAATTTTCAGAGGCTGCATTAAAATACAAGGATCATGTTCAACTCACTGAATACCACTTTCAGCAAAGGTGACATAGGCCTTTGGGTCACTTATTCTCTATCAGACCCGCCCATCTCACAGGGTTCTTGTCGGGAAAATAGGACAAGGGAAATGTGAACATTACATTCACAACCTGATTGCATCTAGTAAATAAATACATAAATAATAATATGTGCACTTTTGCTTTCAACTGAGCTTTGCAAATGAACTTCAACAAGATTACTCTCCTAGAATTGGCTCTGCCCTTCAGCAGAATGTTTCTATTGCTGGAGAAGAAAGGATGGTGGATTGGATCTCAGAAATTCTTGGACAACCGACACATTAACCAGTCTGTCCCTGTCTTTATTCTGGCTGAACCACATCCCTTTCCTTTCTTCCTGGTGGAAATATCATGGCGAACCAAGTATAGGTAGTCCTCGAGTTACGACCGTAAAGGAGCCTGCCCATCACAGTCGCAACTTGCGACAGTCCATTTTATGATCTTTGTGTGGCAGTCTTTATGTAAATCACCATGGGCATTAAGCAAATCAACAGTTCACTAGGGGTGCAATTATTGCTGAAAGCCAGAATAAATTTAATAAATAAAGGCCGGTTTTAGTCAAAACCATCGTTAAAATTTGGTCATATGGTAGCAGGATGCTGCAAACGGCCGTAAATGCGGCCTGGTTGTCAGGCGTCTGAAGTACAGTCACATCACTGCACAGAAGGGTGACTGTCAGATTTTTTAATCTGGATTGTAAGTATTCCTCTAGGTACGTTTGTGAACATCAAACAATCGCTAAGTGACCAGTCGTACTTTGAGGACTACCTATGTGGGAATAAAGATAATCTTTTCATATCAGGTGCCATATGCTACATAAATAAATCATATCAGGCAATTAATTCTCCTGAGACACTGCTACACTAATTTGTTGTGCCCAGGTTTCGTATGATTTAACTTCTCCAATTAAAGAGATTATAATCATTCACACAATCAAGGTGCTTGTGAAACTTGCCTTCTTTCTCTATATCAGAAAAATGTAGGCAGGTTTAGAAGAAACAGAGACTCAGGCTATTACACTTTCTCTGCTTCAATGAATCTGACTCCAAATGTCTCAAGTGCAAAAAAAAAAATGTGCTCATCAAGCATCTAAGGAACACGACATCAGTGGCCGACAAATGCTTTACCAACAGATCTGTGTTGTTTTATCACAAAGATGAATTTTACTGTAGAGATTTTCTTTCCTATGAGAAAATACTACAGGCTCCAAAATACAAACAGTCCATTAAAATCATGAACAGGGAGCAACCCTCAGCCTTTGCCACATCTTAAACATTTTGAAATTTCATGCACATTGAAGCCAATGAGTTTCTTTCAGCTTATTTTCATGGAACCTTCATTAAACCTTCACTATTTAGCCTTTTTTTTTTTTGCTAGCTACCCTGTTTCCCCCAAAATAAGACATCCCCTGATAATAAGCCCGATCGGGCTTTTGAGCGCATGGCAATAAGGCCAAGCGCTTATTTCAGGGTTCCAAAAAATGTAAGACAGGGTCTTATTTTCGGGGAAACACGGTATCAGTGCAACTGCGCTTTTGTTTTTTAAGGTCAAAAATTATTCAAGCTTCCATCCTTCCTTCCCTCCCCCCCCCCAAATGACTCAATATGACATGTAAACAAACCATCATATTGTTATAAGAAATGACTGTAACTGAGCTATGTCTTAAGTGGCATAGGGTTTTTTTTAAATAGACGTTATTAAAAAATAACAAGTGTTTGAAGTCAGTAAAATGAGGACCCAGATTGTTGGGGCCAATATGCTGACTCTGTACACCACTTAAGAGAGGGCTGTAAAGCACTGTGAAGCGATATATAAAGTCTAAGTGCTGTTGCTACTTGTCCTTCTGAATCATTTAATCCCTATAGGATGTTAACTGTCTTAATGCTGGTTTAGTTTCACAGGCAAGGGGAGAACAAGGTCCACAAGGCCCGCCAGGCCCCCCTGGCCCCAGAGGCTACCCAGGATCACCAGGAGAACCAGGAAAACCAAGCTATGGAAGTCAAGGGCCTCCAGGACCTCCAGGACCCCCAGGACTTTCAGCGGCGGGAAAGCCAGGAACCGCAGGCTTTCCAGGAAGACCGGGAGACAAAGGACACCCTGGTGAAAAAGGAAGCATGGGGCCTGCTGGTCTTCCAGGGCCAAAGGGTCCCCCTGGAGCTCCTGGTCCTGTGGGAATTTCGATGGCGGGGAAACAAGGGCTCCCAGGACCCCAAGGAGTAAGAGGCATCCCTGGGGAAAAAGGTGTTCCAGGCGCTCCTGGTATTAAAGGGCAAAGGGGAGAAAATGGGCATGGGGTTCCAGGTCGCCCAGGGGAGAAAGGCCTGCCAGGGCCACAGGGGCCTCCAGGACAAGCAGGGATAGGAAGGCCTGGGGAAAGGGGGTTTCCGGGGCAGCCAGGTGTTAAAGGGGACAAGGGTTTACCAGGCTTACCAGGCCCAGTTGGACTTCCAGGTCCCCAAGGCTCTCCCGGGAAACCTGGAATGCCTGGAAAAGGACACCCTGGGTCAAGTGGGTCACCTGGCCTTGCAGGAACCCCTGGGGCAAAAGGACCTCCAGGTCCTCCAGGCTCAACTGGGCCCTCTGGTCTCCCAGGATTTGGAAAACCAGGATTGCCAGGGATGAAGGGAAACAGGGGGCCTGAAGGACTCCCTGGTAGTCCAGGAGCTAAGGGAGAACAAGGCCCAGCTGGTATCCCTGGGAGACCTGGACCAGGTGGGCCACCAGGGGAAGCAGGTTCTCGAGGGCTAAGAGGTGCCACTGGCGCAAGTGGCAGACCTGGGCTCAAAGGGGAAAGAGGCCCAACTGGTCCATCAGGATTCCCAGGGATTAAGGGAGAAAGAGGCTTGCCAGGATTGGAAGGCAGATCAGGGAAGCCAGGGTTTCCTGGATCCAAGGGCCATCCAGGTGCGGCAGGATTTAAAGGAGATCTAGGCCCCACTGGGCCAACTGGTTTACCTGGACCAATGGGCTCACCAGGACCCAAAGGTGCAGCAGGAATCAGTGGTGGGCCAGGCTCTAGAGGATCACCTGGTACACCTGGTATAAGGGGACCAGTTGGTCCTCCAGGTATTCCAGGACTCCCTGGAGGCAAAGGGGACCCAGGTGCACCGGGATTACCAGGTCCAGCTGGAATTTCATCGAAAGGCACAGATGGACCTATGGGACCACCTGGTCCACCAGGTTCCAAAGGCCATCCTGGAGAGCCTGGATTGCCAGGCCCTCCAGGCCCCCCTGGTCCTTCAGGGCAAGCCCTGGCAGGAGTGCCAGTTATAAAATCTGGTGCAACTCAAGGTCTCACTGGCAGGCCGGTGTCCGCTTTCACTGCCATTCTCTCCAAAGCTTACCCTGCATCTGCTACTCCTATCCGATTTGACATAATTTTGTACAACAAGCAACAACACTATGACCCCAGATCAGGCATCTTCACCTGTAGGATACCAGGGCTTTATTACTTCGCTTATCATGTCCATGTCAAAGGCACACATGTTTGGGTTGGCCTGTACAAGAATGGCTCACCCATCATGTACACATTTGATGAGTACAAGAAAGGATACCTTGATCAGGCTTCTGGAAGTGCTGTTGTTGATCTCATGGAAAATGATCAAGTTTGGTTACAGCTGCCCAACAATGACACAAATGGCCTTTACTCTTCAGAGTATGTCCATTCCTCCTTCTCAGGTTTCTTATTTGCACAAATGTAATATTTAGCATAACAGAAAAATGCATCCAGGTATATGTGTGTGTATTTCTACATATACAACGGAATTAACAAAATTACACCAAATACAACAATATTTTTCTAAAGTTCATAATGCATATGAATTAAAAAAAAATTAAAAAATTATTCACAAGGTACAATCACACTGTATGGCAACACTGAGACATGCATTTTACTTGCCCACATACTGAAAAGCTAATTAAGATTATTTCTACCAAGATTATTCCTCCCCCAAAAGGGCCCCACTATCAAAACCTCCTTTCATAGATATGTAATGCCATCAAAACAAACAAATGTGCATAGTTTTAAAAAACCAGAATAAGAAAACACAAGAAATGCAATATGCTGTGTTAATTCTATAACTCTAAACATTTTCAGTGAAATATTAGCTTCACAAAATGAATCAACTTGGTTCGATGGTACCCCAGGTGAGCATACAAAGTGGTAATTATGTCCAAATGCGCAGGTACTAGTAATGGCTGATCATGAGTACTGTAGGTATATTTATTGCTAAATTGACAGTATTATAATCCTCATAAAATATTTCAATATTACCCTTTACAGAATGATGTCTGTTTACATACAACATTCAGAGAACAATACAACTACAGCTAAGAAAATATTTAAAATGTTAAAACATTTACCTTATGGAGTGTGAATAGTTATTACTATACTAATTGTACCACTGTGCAGTCTACATTTCATCCCACGGCCACCTCTTGATTCCGAACCATTTGTATGAAATCAATATAAATGGCCTGTACTGTGTTCTTTTAAAACCAGCATTTTACAGTTTGTTCTAAAAACTTGTTGTATCTGTCCATTTTGATTTTAAAAAAATAAATAAATAAATGACACATTTCTTTCAATTTCTCTGATCATTTAGTGAATTTAGTGAAAAGGTAGCGATAGAAATAATCACTATCTATATAATTTCTATCAAAATATAATTTCTATTGAAATTTCTTTCAAAAGATATTGATAGAAATAATTTTGTCAATTGTTTTTACTGTGTTATGGTGTTTACGTTATCCTGGGAATTTCTGAATACAGGTTTTAACAGGTCGAACATACACATTTAGATACAGAAGCGTTCAATCTTGTGCTGGAATCCTCTTATGCCAAGGAAGGACAGGAGGTAGATATTTACAAAATCAGGTGAAAAAGTGGGAAAATGTGTAAACAATTCAATGCTGCAAATTTTTCATATGGCTCATCCCCTAATGCCTGCAAAGACATTTCTTTTTCTCTACCTACCACATAAACCAAATTTCCAGTGCTAGTCTTGCAAAGGAGTCCAGATAAGAACTATGAGTACTAGCTCCATTTTTATTTTAAGATTACATTAACAGAATCTTGCAAGTCTGAAAGTATCCTTCCCTTTGTTCATGTTTACTTTCCCCAAGACTAGGGAAGGTCCTTTCTGAGATGCTTTTATCGCCTTTCCTTTTTCGGACTCAAGGTTCTCTTATCAGACCATTGTCTAGGCTGTAGCTCTTCCTCCTGTCTCTCATTCCCACAAACCATTACAGCCAGTTCTTTGCAGATATAGGGAGGTTTGAGTAGTTTCATTTTCTAGGCACCCACAGAATCAATCACTCTTCTTATTTATGTCTGACTTCCCCTCTAAGGGCCCCCTTTCACAGGATAAGCCAGAAACTGTTCCTGTATTAGCTACAAGTGGCTTGCCCTATCAATGTTGGTCGGGATGGAGTCTTGGAGTTGGGCTGTTTACTGTTAGCTTACTTGGCACTTCCTCGACTGGAGTATTGTTTGCTGCTTGATTGCTATAATTCCAATTCAGTCCACAGCAATATATTTTAATTGTGAAAATGCATGGCCATTATGAAGGGAGAGATACATGAAAAGCACCTTCAACAAAGAAACAGCCCTTGGAAGACAGGGAAACCACTCACCTTTAAAAGCTGATGTTTTATAATTATACTGTATGGCAGCAACCATATCCTTCCAGAAGTCGTATTTTCTCCTAGGGCTGTGCTGCAAGGATAAAGAAACCCTATTGCTTTTTTCATTGTAAGCAGTTTTTCTAGCAAGCAGTGAGAAAATAAGCTAACAACCACAACAAGCACAGTCTGAAATACAATGCAGCCACATAGGATTCCTTCATTCAGGATTCCAGCCAATCCTTTTTTTTCCTTCTTACTCCATCACCCTGTTTCTGTTCTTCATCCCTCACCTCACATTAATTGAACATGCACAGTTATCAATGACATGTTTGGGAACGCCTCCCTTTGATGCCAGCAACACTCATTTAAGAAAGGACTTTGCTAATTAATATGTAGGACTGGATTCACTCATGTGATGCAATGATGTGATTATGCCCTTTCATTATTGCATTATTCATTTGATTTTTTTTTAACTTTTCTCTTCCTCTTGAATTACCAATTCCCTGCATGAAAGAGTCATTTTAATATTTAAAAACACAAAGGCAAAAACACTATTCATCACAGGAAGGGAATATTCTTAACCTGGGGTTTTAAATTTGTCTTGGGCTAAATTAATTTAATTCGATTTTACTTCTGCTCTTAAATTTTTGTATTCTATGTGTTCTATTTGTGCCTGTTCACCGCCCTGAGTCCTTCGGGAGTAGGGCGGTATATAAATCAAATAAAAAAAAAAAAATCTTGTGTAAAACCAATTCCTTGCAGCAACACTGCTGATCATTACAACAAATCGTATCTGTTTACAGATAGTTGTTTTGGGAAACTCTCTTCTTAATGATGCCTAACGTGAGCATAGCAGCCTTGCTTTTCAGGTGGGTCTCTGGATGAAGCAACATTGGCCCATAAGAATATGGAAGCCAATGTAAACAAAGGAATGGATTTAATAAATTTAGAGACTTGATCAAAAAAATAAAAGCTTCATTTCATGCTTGCCTGCTTGTCATAGGACATGCTTCCCCTTATTGGACCTACATTTTTATTCATCTTTTCAGGTTTTATAAAAAAAATGAATCAATAATGACAAGTTAGTAGAACATATACAGTAATAAACACACTAAAAAAGTATTTGCCTGCTTAGTCAGTGAAATTCAGCTGGCTCTATCTGGATCGCATGATCAGGTAGTACTGGCGGCGGGAGGCTCTGCCCACCCGCCTGGACGTCATCACGTCCCATTTTTTACCCTCTGCACATGCATGGAGGAGGCACGCACGCTCACATTTGCGAAGGTAAGTGAATACAACCCCTGTGCTTAGTCCATAAATCTTCATAACAGGAGATTCATTAGGGCTGAACATAGAAATGATGTCTGAGTTTCAGAGGCAAGCCAATTAGCAAAATCAGTGCCCTATTTATAGGTAGGGCTGTCTGAAACAGAAACAGAGACAAGCACGGACACTATTTACTTTCCTAAGAAAAGAAATGAATTCCTTCAGAATTCTGTAGATATGTGGTTCAGTTCTAGCTTATTGCTGTGACGCACTCCTGTAAAGCAAGAGTAAAGAATTTGATTCCCAAAAGGATGTTCAAGCTTCATGTAACGTGTGAGAAGGAAGAGGAAGAGGAGAAGCAGAAGCAGGAGGAACATTAATTGAAATATATCGCCCATGAGCACCCAATCTGATGCGCCAAACCTGATTAGAACTTACTTTGTCTAAACCATCCACAATCCGTCCACAAAGAAGTGACCCGGGCAGATCAAAGTAATTGTCATAGGCATAATATTTAGCTGTAAAGACAAGAAATTGAATGCCATATTAGATACCTAGTGGACAAGTCAACATTTTTGTGAGGAAAATTATTATTTACTATAATACTGATATCTGCAAAATTTCCCCTTGTATCACAAATAGGATATTGCTCAAGAGACATCAAAACATTGGAGAATCATACAATTAGAATACAATTCCAAATATCACTGTAGGAAATCAAAACTTATACATGAATTCAGGAATACATTATCGATTTCCAGGAGGTTAAGTAGTGAGGGAAAAGTCTGGAAACACTATTTTTTAGTGATAAGACTAGATCTCTGTAATGAACTCCTAGTAAAGATTTGTCAGTCTTCCATAATGTCTGCTTCCAAAACAGCTGGAGCTTTTCTGAAGGATAGTCCCCTCTTTTTTTTAGAAAAAAAAAAAAAACCCTCACAATTTTATCTTAGGCTCTCCCACTCATCAAATCATTTCAGACTATGTATGAAGCAAGCTTCAGCCTGATTTCTTCATCAGCTTTGAGAATAAGCTTTCAGACTCTTACTTATATATTGTACATATAGTACATATAGTATGTAATATGTATATACCTAATTTTAGCCTTATATGTAGCCTTTGGACATAAGCCTTTTATGGTGAACTTTCAATAAATCTTCAGAGGCTTTCTTGGAGCCTGGAGAGGGCGAAAAACGGGCTTCCCCACCCCCTGGAGGCCCTCCAGAGGCCGGAAACAGCCTGTTTCCCGACTTCTGGTGAGCCCGGAAGGCCCGAAAATCAGCTGGCCAGTGTGTGCATGCGCGCTGGAGCTGTGCTAGGGCAACGCTCGCATGCCCACCGATATGGCTCCGCATGCCACCTGTGTCACACATGCCATAGGTTCGCCATCACGGAACTAAAGCCTCCAAAACATCCTAAGTAAACCAAAATACCCCTATCCCCATAAGAAAAAATAGGAATCATTTATAACATACAGTATAAGGACTGCAAAAGACACTATGTAGGGCAAATAAGTAGAAAACTGGCAGAGCACGTCCATGAACATTAACTAGCATCAGAAGCCATGATGAAAACTCCTTAATTCCACAACACATGGATAGACTTAACTGTAGTTTTAATTGGGACACTATGAGCATCCTAGACAAAGCCAAGCCCCCAAATACTAGAGAATTCCTGGAAGCCTGAGACTCAGACTAATTAGCCATCAACAGGCACACAGACATAAACATCTACGCACCATTCTAAAAAGAGGCAATCAAAAAACCAAAAAGAAAGAAGCAAGAAGACCAAAACACCTCTTCACCTGCAATGAACATTCAGATGAGCAAAGAATAATATCAAGATTAACATTAGATCAACAATCAAGAAACAAACCATATTCTAATCAAGGACTGCCAAATAAACTAACAGTAAACAACAGCACAATTAAGAACCACCAAGATCACTCCTATCAGTACTGACAGGGCAAGTTACTGGAATATAACATGAGAACAAATTTTACTCTCCACTAGCACTATGCTGTTACCTAGTTTGGTAATGAAATGTTGGTAAGAAAACAATCAAGTTAATAGAGCACCAGGGATGCCACAAATACAACACTATAGCATTAACATATTATATTATAGGCCATGTCCATGTAATACCTGAACGAGAAACCATTCCACTCATTATTTTAAAGTGTTTCCACTCCCTCCTTCCATACTTCTCCAAGATCTCTCCAGAGGTCATACGTTTTGTGCCATGGCTTGCCCTGTTTGAGGGAAGAATCAGATATGAATGTTATTATACTTTATGTTCTTTGATTTCTCTCTTCCAACATTATAATGTAAATGCTAAAACAGGATCATTTACAGATTAAAATTAACCGCCTATAAAGTAAATGAAACTAATTTGTAGAAGTATTTGTCCCTTATTTACATATACCAAATTATCATCTCTCTCACACACAAAAAGTATGTTCTGTCATAGAAAAACATGCACCCTCCCTCCTTCCAGTAGTACTAGCAGAGAAGAGGAAAACTAGATATGGATGAATAAGAGGTAGTTTAACTGGATAAGGAAGGGAAAAGCAGCATGGGCTGGAGGTAAGCTGATGGGAAGACAGAACTGAATGGGCAGGGAAAGAAAATTAAAGAATTTATTTAAGAATTTTGAAAGCTTTAATTGTATTAGGCAAAACAACCTTCCCAAGGAATGTCTGCTCTTCAAAAACATCAATGATCTTCAATAATGATGTTTGCCATCATTCACAACTCATATCACTCTTTCCTTTCAATGGTACCTGCTTTTATTTTGATAATTGCTTTGTCACTTAGTGACAGCACTCCTGGTTCCAACTGTTGTTGTAACTCAAGGACTGCCCCTATTAGAAGGTAAATCATTATTATGACCAGTTAAGTGCAAGACAGGGTTTAAGGCAGACTCCCCAACCTGGTGGTCTCTAGATTGCTCAGAATTACAAAAACAATACTAGAATCGTGACACGATTGATATGAAATGGAAATTTTAGTCCTATGGCCTCAGTAAGTAGGAGAGGAATGATATGATTGTACTTTGAAAAAGAACATTGTGAGAAAGTTAATAAACTATATAACATAAACTTTTATCAAGGATTTAAATGTTACCTCAAAATGGTTCCATTATCTGCAATTTTAAGAAAATTCCCTTCTTCCAGGTCCAGCACTAAGCCCTTGCAGCTGTTAAGAGTTCAGGTTCATTAATGGAAGAAGAAAAAGAGATACATTATAAGCAAGCTTCAAAATACATGGAGATGCTGTAAACTATGCTACAGACTGTGGTCTTAAATGCCACAGGGGCCATAGAGATAATCAGGCACTTAGTATTAGATGAATACCTAGGAGCTTAGCATTACTTGCACAATGTGGGAAAGCCCATTGTCTAAGTTCCTAATCAATGCAATCAAGTAACTGTATATTTTGAAAAATACATGGCCTTTGACTTGACAAAAGCTCTACAAAAAATTGGATTGGACTGAGAGAGTGGCTGACCTAAAGTCACCAGATGGTTTTCAGGGTAAGGGAGGACTAAAAGCACATGGTCTTCTGGTTGCTTGGCCAACACTTTAACCGCTACACCCAACTAGGTGGAGAGTAGATTAAAAATAAAGTGTCAGAAAGAGAAAGAAAACAAGAAAAGAATAGTTGACTGGAGCACCATCCCATTCACTCTATTATTATAACAAGGCAATGGAAAGGAAGAGTGCTCTCATTCAGCCTCATTTAAATGCTGCAAAGAAAGACTTACTTATTTATTGTAAGACGGCAGAGAGGAAGGGGAAGAAAATCCCAGCTACTCAAAGGATGGGACGAGAATCCATGCTCATTAGAAATCTATGATACATGCTGAATTTTTAGTATAGCAAATCAAAGAAACACTCTTACACCCAGGAAGTCAGGGTAAATAAATATTGGCTGGACAAAATAGGGAAGCAGTATATAGTCTCCAATATCAGCACCCTACAGTTGCAATCCTATATGTTCTTACTTGGAATAAATTATATCAAACTTAATTGGGTATACTTGCTTTTGAGAGAATGCTCAGTTAATAACTTTTAAATACAGGCAGTCTCTTCTTCCAGAAGCAACTACAAAGGAAACTGAAGGTAATTAAGAAAAATCACTGACCAGAAATCCCAGTTTTCAGGCATCACATTCAGAAGTTCCATATCATATCCTTTTTCTTTCACCATGAACTGAGCGAAGCTGTCATATATAAGCTATAAATTAAGAAAAAAGTTTAACACTGTGCAAAGTTATATTGAGACACTATTGCTTCGCATTCAGGATCGAACAAGCAACAGAAATAATGTTCTGTATGTAAAAACATCAGCAATGTAGATGAGCTTTTAATGATCTGATTCTTAGCACCATATTCAGAAATGTCAGGATTCTACCCTCAGGGTGTTCTAATCTTAATGGCAGCTGAAATCAGTTCACAATTTAAACTGGAGTATTATATATACATAGCAAACTGGTTAAAATACATGAGTCAGGGCTTATTAAATAACCATGAACATAATGTCCATGTACGGTTATTTGTTTCAGTACTTTTAATAGACAAACCCAGGAATGTGTATTTTATGTAAAACCAAGCCCAACCTAGGACTTACTGTGTAAGAATGCATAAAATCCAATGACTGATTTACGAATTATGCCATCACCTGAAGGAGTTAGATTACAGAAGTTCTAACAGGCCTATGAAAAGGAAACTCTCAACATTATCTTTTCCAGAGTTTCTCTCTTAGGAAGTAATGAAAACTGAACGGTTAAAAAAAAAATAGTATATTAGTTGAAGGGCAGATTTTATTCTAGTTATTTATTAGATTTTGGTGTGGTGAGTTTGTTGATATAGGCGTGCTTGAACTGCACATGGGTGGGCGATGGCCCTATTTCATTAGATCTCCAGAACCCTTGCCGCTCCTGCAATCTGAAGAAAAACCTACCCATTCTTAGCCTTATCTAAGAATAGAAGTGGGGTTGAACTTCTATTGCTGAGAAGACACTTGTGCATTGCATGAAGATGTAGTTCAGCTTGTCTGGACATTTATGCACCGATTTTTAAAAAAAGAGGGAGGAAGAGACTGGCAAACAGACAAGTTTTTCCATTCTGCCTAATTAAAAATTCTTTTCCAAAATTGTATATATAAAACATTGCCACACTTGCAGGGTGTTTTTATCAAATTGCATTCCATATCCTGCATTTTTTTTTTAAAAAAAAAATCAAAATCTAATATCCTAATGTAAATAAAACGTTAAAAAAAATAGAATATACAATTTGAAATCAAGGTATAGTAGTAACACTCAGAAAACAGTTTGGAAACATTGGTAGATTGGTAGACAGGGTGTCAGCCAATGCTGTCTTGGGAGCAAAACGCCAATGCAACTTCCGAGAAAACATAAATTTTGAAAGACGACTATTAAAAAGCCTACGCGTATCTATTCGCAACAACAAAATTCCACCGGATTTGGCAGGAATTAGTATTTGGTGAAAGTGTATAGAAGATTGTAATATAAATAGCATAATCTTAGGCATTCCGAAGCTCGTTGCTTTTTTATACGGTACAGCTTAATTCCGGGCATTATAAGGTTTTTGGCAACAATACAGCCGGGGTGGAGGTGTCCCCTCCCCAAATTATTGGTCTCCTGGAAAGGCCGCTTTCCAGCCGGCCAAAACTCTTGCGCCCCTTTCCGCTTCCTGAAATACCGCTAGTCGGTCCCAGTCCTCCGCGGCGGGCTTTACTGCATCCGCACAAAAAGACGTCAGAGCGCCACTCGCAGTGCAAACCTTGGGCTGGGCCACGCTCACTAGAACCTAGATCCTCCTCCTCCTCCTCCTAACCCGGAGTAGCCACTCAGCCAGTCCGAGGCTTGCTCTGTCAACCTAGCGATCGTCCTACGGGCTTTCCCCGGGGTTGTTTCTCTAATGGCATTGCGCGGGGGCTGCTGGACCGTGGCGGCCATTCGAAAGAGCCCAGCCGGAGCTAAATCCGGCCTGCCAGCCGGCCTGCACTTCCAACTGCGCCACTCACCCGGGCGCTCTCCACCAGGTTGTAGCGACACAGCGTGTGATCCAGATCGAAGCCGATCACTTCGCAATCGGCCAGCGAGAAGAACTGGGCCATGGCGGCGGCGGCGGCAGCGGGAACTAAGAAGCGCGCGTCTTCCTTCCCGTGTTCCGCGAGGAAACTGCAGCTCGGCTCTGCGTGTAAACTGGTGATGCGACGGCAGCGGCCGTTTCCTGCAGAGGTTGATCCTCTCTCCTTACTTCGCCTCACCTTTCCTTTCCCGCCAAGCCTTGGAAGCTAGAGAACCGGCAGTGGCATTGAAAGGCAGAGTTGAGCTGATCGTATTACTTCCAACTAGCACGAACTCCGGGAAGAGAAAATAGCAAAAGGCTGGCGCATAACGCTGGTCAAGGTTTCATTTGGAAGCAGAACCGGATTTAAACGTTCAGTGCTGAGCAAAACGGTGCATAGGACGGGATGCATGGCCCTCTCCCTTGCGGGAGGATGAAACAAATTTGCTTTGAAGACAAGATTGACTTTTGAAAAGCAGTTTGAGTCTGTCACTTTTGCTCTGCGATTTGCATATTTAACTGGGCAGGCATCATCTAGATATATAGAATTTCAAAGCTTTTATTCATGACAGACCTTTTAGATAAGCTAAACATCATATCTTCCCACTTCAGAATAGTTTAAAATTGGAA
The DNA here is from genome assembly GCF_059756535.1 of Pantherophis guttatus. NCBI lineage: Eukaryota > Metazoa > Chordata > Lepidosauria > Squamata > Colubridae > Pantherophis > Pantherophis guttatus. The sequence continues at coordinate 249,495,054 of NC_142063.1, read as the reverse complement.
CAAGACCCCTGAATCTGTCAGATTTATCCAAATGGACCACTGGTGTCTTGTTCATATTCACAACCAGAATTCAGAAGTGCACTATCATCCAACAGTAATAAAAATGAAGATGTATGCTTAGAATAAACTTTTTCTTCTGCTAGTTGATTTGTCTGTTGCAAGTAGAAGATTTAAAAATTATTTATTTACATATATAGTGAGTAACTCATAATACTTACTCATTTACTCATATGAGTAAATGACTTACAATATATAAAGTGCATTCATAATTCTGCAATAGAACAGTTAAGAGTAAACTATTAAACACAATTACCTCAAGTAAGATGTTACTGTCTAAATGCCCTCTGGAAAAAGATGGTCTGCCATATTTGTGAAGGACAGAAGAATGGGACTACACAGACTTCAAGAAAATTATGTTTCAGAGAGAGATCTGCTATTAATATTATTCTCTGGGTCCCAGTCATACAGTCTAATCTTTTGGGCACCCAGGACACTTTCTGCTATACTATAATGTATGCAAATTTTACGTGCAGAAGATAACCTGAAGGTAACGTTGGCCACCAGGACCTTGAATGGGTCCAGAATCTATTGGTAAGCAGTGCAGCTGCTATAGAACAGATCTTGAGTTAACCAACTAATGTTGGCAGGTAGATGAGCAGCTGCATTTTGTGTCAAGCTGTCTTTAAGGGCAACCGTGTACAATGAAATTGACAGAACATGCAAACAAGTTGTGCTTGTATATTTGGAGACTGGAATGCTAAAGTTGGAAATAGGAAACAGAAAAATGTACTTGGATTGTGTGGTCTAGGAAATAGAAATGAGATACAACAGCTTACCAGTTCCTGGTCAATTTAATCATTACTTCACTGCCATCACAATTTTCAAACAACCAAAACAATGGCTATATACATGGGTATCAACAGGCAGAGGCCACAGAAAACTGAATTGATTTTAATATCTGTAAAGATGTTAAAAATGGAAGCAGATCTTGAAAAATATTTCATAAGATTTCCAGTCTAAGAAGTAGGTTCCAATCTTAAATAGTTGTGCTAAACGAACATTAGTAGACAGATAGTGACTGACTCACAGCAGTTGAAAGAAAAATGGCAAGAGTACTAAAATTCTGTCCAGTAGAAATGTCAGTATCTCCCTAGAAAATCTAAGATACTTCAGAAGATAGTCCCTATTTATAAGAACCTTTAATGTTAAGAAGATGATGTTAGATCAGCATTCTGATCATTATGAATTAAACTACTACAAGAATTGATGGAATATCCATAGAAATATGACAAGCAATGGAAGAAGAATCAGTAAAGCTAACCAAACTGCCAGTAAATCTGGAGAACAATAGTGGCTAACTGGCTGGAAGAGCTTAGCCTACATACCAGTTCAGAAAGAGGGAAAAAGTCTTAGCAGATTGTTCAAACTATCACATATTTTCCTTAACATAGCAACATAATGTTTAGGGTTATCCAACAGATTAGGCCCTACATGGAAAAAGAAATGCCAGAAGTCAAAGTGAGCCAGAAGTACAAGAGATATTATTGCTGAAGCATGCCCAGACAACTGAGGAAGCAAAAAGAAAAGAAAAAGAAAGGAAAGAATAAGAAGATTTACTGATTATATCTTCAATTGTGTTGACCAAGTCAAACTGTGGAATCTCCCGTGGAAAGTGAAAACCTCGGAATATTTTCTTGTTCTCATTTGACACCTGTACACATGTCAGAAAGTCATAGTTCACTATGAAAGAGATTGACTCCAGTTTGGCCAATGAGTAAGACAAAGCTGTATATTTTCTATTTGTTCAGTTTATGTGCTGAATATATATTGAGGGAAGCTGGAAATAAAAATTGGAGGAAGAAATGTTGATAGCCTCTGCCATGGTGATGACACTAGTCTGATAGCTGAAAATGCAAATTATCCACAAGCTGTCATAATAAAAGTCGAGAAGTGCAGTAAAAATAGTATTCAGTTTAAAACATGATTAATGATAACAAGTGCAGCAACCACCTTTAGAACTGACAATTAAGTGCTAAATAGCTTTTGCCTTTTACAATTTACTACCAACAGCAAAGGAACCAGCAGTCAAGAAATATGCCACAAAATAACACTTGGTTATTTTTTTAGCGTAGCAATACAGGCCTTGGAAAAAATACTCAGATATTGTGATGTGCTGGTACCTACGGTACAAAGATCAGATTCATGTAGGCACTGGTGCTTCTGGTACTTATTGGAAGGAAGGATAGTTGGATTTTAAAGCAACAGGACCAAGAATGTATCAACCCTTTTGAATTATGGTATTGAAAAAGACTCCTAATAATAACATGGATGACCAAGAAAAGAAATGGATCATCAAACAAATCTCTCCAGAGTTAAAGTACAGATGATGAAGTTCAAATTACCATATTTGGATATCAGGTGAAGAGCCAACTTCCCTGAGAATTCCATCATGCTGGAAAAAGGAGTAGAAGAAGATAATCAGCAGTTCAAGGCTCAACTAGAATGGTGATAGCTGTGCTATTGCCGGATTTAAGGACCAGTTTGGGAACAGATTATCCTGGATAAGGTTTATCCAGGATAAAATGTCTTGATAGTGCTTAATTGATTATTGATGAAAATAAATTTAGAAATGACCATGATCATTTCATCATCTGGTCCAGAAAAAGATGCAATAAGCAGATCTCTTGAAACATCAAAGGGACTCCCCACCATGGCTTCCACCACTATTCCAACAGGAGCCATGGGTCCAGGAGAAACCCAAGATTGCACACCATTTCCTTCAATGGAAGTTCAACTCCACATGGGAAAATAAATATTCACGATACTAGGAGGTTTCTGTAGCAACAGTAACTTCATTTTGCTGGTATGCAACTACAGAATACATCCTGGATACGCAATTAAGAACGATGCTTCTGTTGACTACTCCATGCCAGGCAGCCGCTAACTAGATACGACTCTTGCTGAAATAGCTTGAGCTCAACGTTTAAATAGTTCTACCATAACTGGGCTACTAAAACCCAGATTACCACTTGATGGCAGCAAAGAATGATTGGGTTTTGCAGCTCAGAGATGGTAGTCAGATACTTAGAAGCAGATCAATGGTCAAATACCATTTTGTAAATAATTTACATACTTTTAAGTATGCTCTGCTTTTTGCAAAATAAAATTCAGCAAATGCATTTTAGGTTAATTAATGAAACATTAAAATCCCAATCTTCTGACATTTCACTTCAGGCAGAGATAAAGATATAATTATGAATCATATATTCAATGACATGCTTAATTATATGTTTTCAATTACAGACCTTTATATAATAGTTGTTATTTGAATGAATGAAAAAGCTTAAATACTTTTATGGTTGATGATGGGAAGTATTTCTTCTGTGATTTGTTAAATGTTTGTTGGGAACTGAGCAAAAAGAACTTTAAAAAAAAGGCAATTTCTTCAAAAAAATATTAGAATTCTCATATGAGCTAGTTTCATTTTGCTGAAGCCAAAGATAAAGTTGTTATATTGCTAAAACTTTAGTTTCTTTTCTTGTATTTATTTATAAAATTTATTGGCCACCCATCTTACCACAAGGTAACTGGGTAGCTTACAGTCATGAAAGATTGGATACACGTATACACAAACACACACTATATGTTTCTCTATGTATGTGTATATACCCCCCCCCCCAAATTGAGGATGGCGAAAGGAGGGGAAAATTATACATTATATCTTTATGCTACAGCCGTCATTTACATCGTCTCCAGCAAAATTGCATGGAAATCTCCAAATACAGAACCTTTGCATATAATCAGCAACTCAGGCCTTAGGCAAAAATTGAATTTGGGGAATTTCTGGCCTCCAATAGTCTCGCCTTTTATCCAGCAGCTTCCATTTTTATCCATTAAATTAAACAAGCTCTCCATAGGAAATCAATTTTGTAACTAAAACAACAAATCTAGATAACATTAGTATGGCAGTCAAATAACGGTTCTAGGGAATTCCTGCAATAAAATAGCAAGCTGTAATAGTCCCTTGCATAATACAATTTCTTTTATAGCACCCACAAACAGTGATTAAGCAAGGCGTCGCTTGCTGCAATGCGGGGACAATGTCACCACCCCCTTTGTTCCTTAACCTGATATGGTTTGCCTATAAAGTTAAAATTAGTGGGAAACGCCTACATTCATTTTTTGTTTGGTTTTTTTAGATGCTTTCCAAGAAGGAGATGCAGATAGTCTTTCACTTATGACCATAATGGAGCCTGTTCCTTATGGTTGCATGTTGTGATGACCATTAAGTGGAACATCTCACTTAATATTTCCCCATCCCTAATCTCCCTGGTCCAATTGTTAAATGAATGTGCAAGTCATTAAGTGAAGTACGGAGTGCTTCAGAGATAGGAGAGATCCATGGAGGTTTAGTGCAGGCCCAGGCCCAGAGCCTGCTCTGCTTCCTGATCCTCAGGGTTCCCCAGGGTCAGCCAACTCCCAGAAGGAGACACCATCTATTTGCGGAGTTTCTGGAGCTTCCTTAAAAAACAGAGTTCCCTACAGAATCTCATGAGAAGTACTACTTGCTAGGAGAGGCCAGCAGCTTCAAGAAAGTTGAGCCTTGTATTGCATCGCATGGGTTCCTCTGCAAAAACAAACAGGCAAATTGGGTGCTGCTGGGTGAGGAGGAGGCCAAGTGCTTGGAAGTCCTTTTGGGTGGCCGGATGGAAAGTAGTCCTCAGCCCTCCATGTGCTGGTCATTTCTGCTGCCCAACTTTAGGCTCCCTTGCTTTGCTGCAGCAAGCTTGGGAGCAAGTCAAGGACCTGGGATAATAGCAATACTATTCACTTAGACTTATATACTGCTTCATAGTGTTTTTACAGCCCTCTCTAAGCGGTTTTACAGAATCAGCATATTGCCCCCAACAATCTGGGTTTTCATTTTACCGACCTCAGAAGGATGGAAGGCTGAGTCAACCTTGAGCCTGGTGAGATCCAAACTGCCAGAGTGCAGGTACCTGGCAGTCAGCAGGAATAGCCTGCAGTACATTCTAACCACTGGGCCACCACAGTGGGATGGATGGGGAAAGTTGGTGGTGTGTGTCACTTCAGAATCTCTACTCTCTACTCGAATGTAGATGAACGACAGCGGGGGCACTGCAGCAGCCATCATTTTGAAAGCAGGTCATAAGTACCTTTGCTGGGGAGAGGGATCTTTCTGTCATAACTTTGAACAGATAATCCTAGATCTGTTCCAAGTTGATTTCCTAACCTATACACCTTGAAAGCTGCAGCCTCCCTCAATTCCAGTAGAAGAAGATTCAGATTTGTTCCTGTCTAGCCTTGGAGAAAATAAATGATTTTGTAATGAGGCATAAGACGGAAACCCTTCAAATCAGGCAGTTTTAATGTATTAATTGAAAGCATTTCTACCGCACACCAGCACTGTGAACACATGAAAAGATGGTTTCTCTACTAGGCTTACAGTCTAAAATATTTGGTCCACAAAGGAGAGGACGATGGAGGAAGATGAAAAGAAAAAGAAATTCCAGTCCTTAACGTTATGATTCTTATGCTGCATAGCTGGGTAAAAACACTTCAGGGTTTCCTGATGGAATGGCTGCTGGCAAAGTCAGATTTAGGAAAGCTCCCAAGGCAGCTGGCAGAAATGATAAAATAGCCTTGCTTCTGCTTTTTCCCTCTTCTCTGCAGCTACATTATAATGGCAGTAGGCTAAAAGATTTAAATGCGGAACATATCAACCAGCTTAGGTACTTGGTAGCATTGGTCATTATTCATTTTGCAAATGCACTTCAGTGTTCTCCGTAACATCATCTATAAGTAAATCTGATAATAATCGATATTTAACCTATATGTTCAAGGATATTTCAAAAAGTAAATGCAAATTAAAAGAAGACTTGCATAGCAAAGGAAGCCATTTTGTTATTGCTTTCCCAAATATCATTGTAAAGTATGGCGCCAATTAATGTGCAAATAAGTGTTATATATTCCTGAAATGCAACTGTTTCAGCTATATTAGAACTGTGATTTAATTATGCACACACATACACACAACACATTAAAAAAATGCATTCACTGTTTTTCCTCCATTAAACCAACTTCTAATTTGTTTATGGAATTATTGTCCCTTGCCTAGTCAAGAAAAGCATGTTTTAGAGCTGTGTTAATCATTATGGTTATTTTGTATAAGTAAACAATCTAAGCAGATATTATGTTAAATGGAATAAGGTTTATTGGAATTAGAGGTAATGGCAGGCTTTTATCAGGAAAATGTTTGTAAAGAATGCACACCGATAGGCCACAAACTGTGCATTTAAAACAACTTAAAACGGTATAATTTTCAGAAGAGTATATGCACAATGCTAACAGCAGTGAGCACTATGTAGAATACCGAACACTTGAATTGCTAACAGTTATTACATTTTTGCATAATCCATTTAATTATGTCTCGTTTAAAGTAGCAGTTCAGACCAGCCAGCTCTTATGTTCAAGAAGAATAATAAAAGAACTCTAATCGCATGTCACCTGTAAGTCAAATGGGAAAGCCTTCCACATAAACAATAGATAATGCAATTGTACGAGCAGTGTCAAATGAGTAGAGCAGTATTTTTCAACATGGCAACTCTAACATGTATGAACCAGGGACGGGTTTCAAGACCCGTTGCTACTGGTTCGCTCATGGGTATGCACGCACTCATGACGCTTCTGTGCATTCTGTCCGGGCGGGTGGGCGTAGCCTCCCACCGCTGCTACCAGTTCGCCTGATCCGGGGCGAATCGGTAGCAACCCACCACTGGTATGAGCCTCCCCAATCAGGGGAAAATAGGAGGGGGAAGAAATATTACATATGTTCCCTGCCTTGAGTTATTTATAAAAATAAAGGCAGTTAAAAATTTAAAATAAATTAAATATGTATTTTGGCATAATTCAACATCCTTGTAAGGTCTGGTGCTCTCCCCACCCCACCCCAAAAAAGGTAGAACTACTCATTAGAACTGAATTAGCTAGATAGAATCAAATAGAATCGGATCAGAACAGAACGGAATAGTCAGAACGATTTCAATAGTTCCAAGAAGATTCCATATCCATTTGCGCTATTCAGGTGACCCTGGAGGGCACAGATAAACCTCCAAGTGTTCTCAATGATTCTCAGAGAGAGTACTAACAACCAGATGACTGCAAGGAATATACATCCTTCCATTCTTTACCATCAATCAGAACTGAAGAAGTTTCTTGGATGAGAAGTGAAACTCTTCAAGGAAAAACAAAGAAAGTCAAGTCACCTTTAAAAAAAAAAAATCACCTTTGGGATAACCATGACCTGGATGACTGAGAATTTGCATAGATGTTAGAACTATAGTACTCCAATTTACAAAAATTATCTGGCCTCCTATTCCCTCTCCTAAAGGCCATCTGGAGATATAGATATGCTAAGGGCATATTTTTCCTTTTTTTTTTTTTTTTGTCAAGTGAAAGTTGAAAACAAAAGGTGCAGCTCATTAGAGAGTGGCTGAGATAAAAACTAAAATAGGGTAAACAGCAGGAACTTTAGTGAGAGTATCTCTACTCTGGCAATACCACCAAATAGGTAGCTGAGCCACTAAGGCAACACATTTGAGTGGCAGCTAGTACTGTATAACTATAACTTTGAAGTTTTGCACCATGTTAACAGTTCTAGATCTCATTATATTGTAAAGCCAGAGTATTGCTATGATAGAGCCGAGGTGGTGCAGTGGTTAGAGTGCAGTACTGCAGGCTACTTCAGCTGACTGCTAGCTGCAATTCAGCAGATCGAATCTCACCGGCTCAAGGTTGACTCAGCCTTCCATCCTTCCAAGGTGGGTAAAATGAGGACCCAGACTTTTGGGAGCAATATGCTGACTCTGTAAACCACTTAGACAGGGCTGTAAAAAGCACTATGAAGCGGTATATAAGTCTAAGTGCTATTGCTATTTCATTAATTTATATTGGCTTGTAAATGAACCTCTCATAGCACTGAAAACACACTGTTGTAATGTAAGCATCTTAGGCAATCAAGACATTAGAATAAAAGAATAGGTATAAAATATATCTGATTTTAGATGAGAAAAAAAACTGTCTCTAGTGCTGGAGTCTGAAGATTCTGAACAATTATAAGCTGGAATTTCATCAGTGCGTTCATGTGTATTGTTACTGAGCCTTGACACTGATCTCAAAACATATTTACAATGCAAGCAGCAGAAAACAGGATTTATCACTTCGGTTCATTATGTTAATAAGGATTTGGGGAATAAGTTTTCAGAGCGAAAAAAAATGGCTCAGATTTTTTTTTATGCCCTACAATGGAAGAGTATTTACAAAGCTATGAATTTGGATGCTCTAGTTACTATGAAAGGATTGTGTACACCAGTAAACTAATGAGAGGTCTGCTTAACAAATTAACTAACAAAGAATAATGTTCCCTAAAGACTGCAATTCCTCCTCCTCCAGTCTTTGAAAATAAGATTTCTGCTTTTTATTGATGAGGCTAGAAAAACTTTTCAATCTGGTTCTTTCTAAAGATGTTATGCAGTCACAGTTGATCACAGTTGAACTCACATATGTTTATTTAAATATATGTTTCGTCTTTTCAACTACATGTGTATGAATTGCTTGGTGGGCTACATACATCGAAAATTGAACAAATCCCAGTTCTGTTAAATACCAACTACACACAAAATATGGAACATTTTGATGTGGACAGAATTCTTGATTTAAAATGCTATACTTTTCACTCCAAAGGCCCATCATTCTGTAGAGGAATTTTGACCTACAAACAAGTTAGATGCTAAAATGTATTTTAACAGGACAGTGATTTTTTTTGTAGGAAAACGGACATAAACGAATAGTCCACAATTGTGATATTAGAGCCATATTATGATCTTACTTAAGGTGTACTACATCATGTACCCAGCATGGAGTAGATCTATATTCCTAGATAATAGGGCATGCAGAAATTATCTTGACTCTTCTCCTTTTTCTACTGCTTGAATACCAATGTTGTCTTGATTTCTGTTTTCAATTAACTTGTTTTCTGACTTTCTTTTATTATTGCCAACCATATCTATTGAAGGAATTTTGGGGGGCATTATGCTGACTCTGTAAACCGCTTAGAGAGAGCTGTAAAGCACTGTGAAGCAGTATATAAGTCTAAGTGCTATTGCTATCCTGGAGCTATGTATCTGGTGGCAGAAAGTTTAAGAAGGTCATCCTAAATGAAGCCTTGCAAGAATGCAAGAGATTTCCATGAACTGCACAGTGATTCTGTGACTTTGGAAAAAGTATGTCATGAGATGCTGAATGTAGCCTCCAAGTATCTTTCTAAGAGAAATATCAATAAGATTATCATGCAAGTACTTCTGGTACATAATAAAAAACAAACTGTATTGATCTTCTTAGATGCAGAAAAGGCCCTTGACAATTTGAACTGGGATTTCTTGTTTAAGGTTCTGGAAGATATGAATTTTGAACAGAACTTCATAAAATGGATGAGATCGATCTATAACTCACAGAAAGCACAAATGATTGTTAATGGAGATCTAACAAAGCTTGTGAGATACAAAAAGGAACAAGACAGGAATACTGACTGTCCTTTTCTTGTTTATATTGAATACAGATATGGGACAGATGAGAAAGTTGAGGGAGTAAAGGTTAAAAAAGAAACTTTGCAGATGACATGGTGTTGGTTCTAGAAGATTCCTTAAAGCGAATTGAAATATGAATGGACACATTAAAGGAATATGGTGGTTTAGGAACCTTCAAGGTTAATAAACAGAAGACAAAGATACTAACAAAAATATGAAAATAGAAGATCAAACAGAATTGATAAGCAAATTAAGTTTTCAGATTGAAAAGAAGGTAAAATATGAGAGTATCCTTAGGACAAATATAAATGTTATGCTATTTCAAAATAATTATGTTAAGACATGGAATGAAGCTAAAAAATATGTTAATATGGGAGAAACTACAATTTTCATTGTTGGGAAGAATTTTTGTAATTAAAAATGAATGTCTTGAATAGTATGACTTTTTATTTCAAAAAATACTGTACTGAAAACTGGTGCGCCATTTAAAGAGTGGCAGAAGGTTATATCTAAAGTTGTGTGGAAGGGGAAAAAAGCATGAGTTAAATATAACATGCTACAAGAAGCAAAGGAAAGAGAGGGATTGGGTTCACCAGATTTGAATGTGTGTTTTGCAGTTTGCTGTTAGTTTGGATGAAACAGTGAGTGTTGCTGAGAAACAGAAGACTTCTATAGTTAGAAAGACATGATCCGAGGTTTGGGAGGCATGGATATTTGTGGTACAACAAAATCAAAGTCAGTGTTTATTTTTTTTAAAAAATCATGTTAGGCATGCCATATTGAGAATATGGAATAGATATAAATTCAGATTGTGCCTGAAAACACCTTTGTGCCTCTTAGCACAAAAAGCATATTGTACATGAGAAATAATAGGCAAGTACAACTGACTAATTTGTGAACTAGAAATTTGTCAGGGGGAATGTAAAATAAAATCAAGACAAAAACTTGTGGCAGGGGATATTGAAATTTGAAACAGAAATATGCGAATGAATGTCTGATAAAGTGGGCTAAAATTGTGCTCACTTCGGCAGCACATAAAATTGGAATGATACAGAGAAGATTAGCATGGCCCCTGCGCAAGGATGACACGCAAATTCGTGAAGCGTTCCATATTTTTGTGATGCAGAATATTCTGAAAAGAAGGTTGAAATTTACTCCTCAATTGTTCCTATTGGGTATAACTATGGACTGTACAGTATTAGAGACTAAATTGATTTTGAATCTAATATCAGCAGCTAGGCTGTTGGTAGCACAATATTGGAAGAAGGACTCTTTGCCTACTATTGAAGAGTGGATACTGAAAGTAACAAACCTAGCAGAAATGGTGAAAATCTCAGTGTACTTGAAGGACTATACACAAGAAAGATATGTATCGGAATGGAGAAGATGGATTGACTATATTCAAAATAAGTATCAGACAAGAAAATATCAAATAGCTTATGAATGAACATTAAGTATTAGAAGTATTTTGTTATCTATAGTGGAGTTAAGGTTTCAGGGGGGGAGTTAGTAGTCTAAGGATAAGTAGGTTAATCTATTTTATGATTGTTAAATGAAACACCGTGTATTTTGCTCTGGGAAGTCTGGGGGGGAGGGGGGGACGAGGGGAGGGAAAGGGTGGGGGGAATATGGGGGGGAAGAAATTTTTTGTTTTTTGTAAAACTTTTCAATAAAAAAAAGTGGGCTAAAATTTTGGTTATAATATGCAAATGAAATAATGGAAAAATATGCGACTGAAAGAACTGAAATTTACACTATGTTATCATTTTAAAGAGAATTTTTATAAAATGAAATATGACATATGACTAGAACCGTGATGGCGAACCTATGGTACGCGTGCCAGAGGTGGCACACAGAGCCCTCTCTGTGGGCACGTGCACCATTGCCAGCTGCTCTCCTGGTTTCTGGTGTGCACATATGCACCAGCTAGCCAGTCTTCACGGGCGCTGGTGTACTGGTTAGTGGCTATTTTTTGGGCCCAAAATGGCCCAAAACAGCCCAAAAAATGCCCCAAAAACAGGCATGTGCATGCTGGCTAACTGGTCTTCAGATTTCCGGTGCTCTGGCACATGCAAAGACCAGCTGGCCGGCGCACACATGAGCACCAGTCAGCTGGTCTTTGGGTTTCCAGCGCTCTGGCATGTGCGCATGGAAGCACATGCACGCGTGTTCCGGTTTGGACACTCGGTGCCGAAAAGGTTCACCATCACTGTACTAGAATGTATAAAGGTGTTTCAAATTTATTTTGGAAATGTGAACCAGAGATATATTTTGCCATGTTTGGTGGACTTGTGAAAAAATTAGAAAATTCTGGATTCGAGCACATATACGGATTCAAAGGACTTTAAAGATTACTATAGAACTGAATCCCACTTCCCAGTTGCAATGTATGGCTGTGAAAGTTGGACCATAAGAAAGGCTGAGCGCCAAAGAATTGAGGCCTTTGAACTCTGGTGCTGGAGAAGACTCCTGCAAGAGTCCCTTGGACTGCAAGTCGATCAAACCGGTCAGTCCTAGAGGAGATCAACCCTGACTGCTCTTTAGAAGGCCAGATCCTGAAGATGAAACTCAAATATTTTGGCCACCTAATGAGAAGGAAGGACTCACTGGAGAAGAGCCTAATGCTGGGAAAGATTGAGGGCAAAAATGGGATGACAGAGAACGAGGTGGCTGGATGGAGTCACTGAAGCAGTAGGTGTGAGCTTAAATGGACTCCAGAGGATAGTAAAGGATAGGAAGGCCTGGAGGAACGTTGTCCATGGGGTCGCGATGGGTCAGACAGATCTTTGCAACTAACAACAACAACAATAGAATTGAAAACCAGAGGTTTTTCTTTTGTGATTGACAAACAATTGGAAATATGTCATGGAACTTTGTTTTTGTACATGATAACTGTAGTGAGATTACTGTATGCACCTGAACAGAAAAATTGGCCATTACCCAAAGTGGAGAAATGGTTAGTTAAAATGAGAGCTGGATCTTGCTGAGATGCCTAAACTGACTTCTTTGATCAGGAAAAAACAAAACAAAACAATAAACCACATTTATTGCTGACTGGAAGCCCATTATAAAATGAACATACTGTATGATTTATGGTTTTGATAATTAGAATAGAAGGAAGAGTATGCTGTAACCAGAGAGTAAGAAGTAATCTTATAATTATAATTTCTTATAATAATTTCTTATAATAATCTTATAATTTGTTGTAAAGAAAATTGAAAGCTACTTCTTTGTATCTTTTTTCTTTTAATTTTTCCTACTTTTAGCGTTCTTTTTTTTATTTCTTTTCCTTTTCCTTACTCTATATTAGTTTGCATTAGTTTTTATTTTGTTTTTAGAAACATTTAATAAAACCATATACAAGAGAATTCATGCCAAATATGATAATAATAGCACATTTATTTATATGGTACAATGATTTTGCAGATTGCTTTATTTGTGGTATGCAGAACAGAAGGGAAAATACGCCACTCTCTGTGTAATAAAAGAGAAGCAGAAAGAGGAGAAACCAGGAAGTTCATACAAAAGAAGTTTGTCCACATTTCAGCTTATTAACACAAAAGGTCAGTCTGATTGGTTATTCATTACCAAGAGTGACACGGTTTTGGTCTCTCTGCAGTAGTCACAGTATATCTTTGAGAGACTAAAGAGTATCAGGAGGAAGAAAGATAGGGAGATTTAGCTGGAAAAAAATCTGTTCTGCTTCTGTTTGGTTATTTTATCTTTTTTTTTTTTTTTTTGGCTCCTAGGAGAATGGCTCAGGTCTTTCTGAATGATCAGAAGAGGAAGTGAAAAATTCCCCTGACACAAAGATTTGCTTTTCATTGCTCAGGTTTCAGTCCTGAGCGAGTAGCCTCAAGAAGAGGAAGAAACTCTTGGGGAAGACTTTTTGTTTTTAGAAATTGAGAGGAAAGAAGTCCAAGTAAAAGATCTTTCCCGATCCCAGCAAAGTCTCTTGGCTTTTATCTTGTTCAAAGGGCTCGAAGGATGAGTTTGGAAATGACAGATAATGAAAGAAATAGCTTTCAAGGATTTGTGAATGCGTAACGGGAGGGACAGGAGAAGGAAAAGAAAAAAAAAAAGCTGAAGAAATTGAAGCTAGCAAGTAAGAGGAGCCGCAGCATGGGGAACTGCTGCCAGAAGAACTGTACAAGTCTGGAGTCCTACGTGCTCTGGCTTTTCAAAGTTTGTGATTGCAGGTCAGGAGGTAAGACGTCGACGAGCGATGAAACAAATGGGTCTCCGGTAGGACTACCGATATCACCTCCACTCAGAACGGTAAAACAGAGCTGCAGATTTGTTGCCTTGTTTCCTTACCAAGCCCGGACTGAGGATGATCTGAGTTTTCAACCTGGAGATAAGCTTGAAGTGCTGGATACCTCTCAGGAGGGCTGGTGGTTTGCAAACCTGCTTGTGGAGAATGGTTTTGCCAGACCTGGACAAAAACTGCAAGGCTATATCCCAGCTAACTATGTTGCTCCCGACCAGAGTATTGAAGCTGAACCGTAAGTTCTGATACAGATGTAGAGCTAGAGCTAGAGGAAACACAGGCAGTCCTCAGCTTACGACCACAATTGAGTCCAAAATTTATATGCTAAGTGAGAAAATTGTTAAATGGGGTTTGCCCCATTTTACGACTTTTCTTGCAACGTTTCTTAAGTGAATCCCTGCAGTTGTTAAATTAGTAACATGGTTGTTAAGTGAATCTGGCTTCCCCATTGGTTTTGCTTGTCAGAAGGTTGCAAAATATAACCACGAAACACTGCAACCCGCATAAATGTGAGTCGGTTGCCAAGCATCTGAATTTTGATCATATGACTATAGGGATGCTGGAATGATCATAAGTATGAAAAATGTTCATAAATCCCTTTTCTCAATGCTGTTGTAACTTTGAGCTGTCACTAAGCGAACTGGTATAAGTCGAGGACTACCTGTAGATTTCTAGATAATGTACTACTGTATATTGCAATTTCCAAAAAAAATAGTCTTGGGGAAATGGTCAAATATATGGAGCTAAATATATGGAGCTAAATATATGGAGAATGCCCTTTTGAGAAACCAGAAGCAACCAAATATTGGGGTGGGGCTTTTGTCTAACATAACATTTGAGTAGACCTAATTTATCCCTCATTTTCAATAGAGATTGGGACTGATATTATACTAGTAGCCCATACAAATTGATTTATTTTTGCAACAAATTTTTGCAACAAATGTTTCCCTTTCTCAGAATGAATTTATTTGTTTCTCAATGAATTACTGTGTATGGAATAGGTCTGTGCAGAAGTACTCTTTGCTGCTTTAGGGGTGAAGTACTGAATAAACAGGACAAATGGAATCTCTTCCACACCTCATTTAACAGTAACCATTGAGGTACCTAGATAGCAATAAAGCGAACTCCTCTTGGAAGGTGTGGACTTTCCCTTCATTGAACAGGCTTTCTGGGCTGCAAAACTCTTTGGTTGTTTTTTTTTTTCTTTCTGCCATCATAACTTGAAAAGGTTAATTGTTGCCCTGGGATTGCCCAAAGGCATGAAGAGAGCAACTTTCTATTTAGCTGTGACTAGGAGGCATACAGCCGAAACTGAATGGCTTTTAAAGTGGAAATACAATATCTATGCCCATTGGAAAGTGAAGCATTCCAGATGTCCTGAGTTTTAGGATTGCTATTTTAATTATTCAAATATTTAGAAAACTAGTTTGGCAATGAAGATGGGGTGAGACTTAATTGCAGCTTGATTGCTCCTTGTTTATCTTAGTCCAGAAAGTTTGAGGTTTTATTTGCATGAATAGAGAAACCAGGGCTGTAAGTTCCTTACTGCAATTTGCATTCATTTTTGAATGAAGAAATACGTGCCGAAAGAAATTGTTTTACTACAGGGAATTTTAAGAAGTGGATATGATTCACTGGTGCACGTCTGCTCTGATTTTAAGGGCATTGGAGGATTTAGGTGCTGTGCATGTCTGTGTACTCAACTTTATACACTAAAATAAAAACAAATGTGTTTTGATATTATTAAAAAGTAATACATTGTGGCATAAGTCATGGCATAAGAACTGAAAGAAAAAGTCACAGAGAAAGGGAAAAAGTAATTTCCAATTTTCTTCAATAGAGTTACAGATATGAAATAGATTAACTTCTTGCTTTAAAATTCATGAGCAATCATAAATCATGAACTATCTGTAGATCTTTCCAATCTGCCAATTTTGAGCAGCATATCCAGTAACTTCCCAACTTCTAATTGGGATTAAAATCATTTATACAATCAGTTAAAATAAAAAACCCAGCTACTAGAAGTTATGAGTTTCTACTATTTTCATTGGAACAAACACATGGAGCTGTTTAGCTACTTGAGTTTAAGCTACCATCTAAAGAAAAAGATGGGTGGAGTAAAATCTGAAGGAAATAAATATAATTTGTTGCCATTATACATGTTTCAATACTGTGTGTGAGCCCTAAACCAAATGCAGGTCTGAGCTTTAAGACTTCATAAATCCTGCTCATTGGTACATGCCCCGATCTTCAGCAGCATGTGATTATTATGCCTTCCTGTTACTTAAGTCATGGATATCCAGGAATGAGCCTTCCCACAGTTGCTCCCCTGTTTCTGGAATTCTTTTCTAGAGCAGCATTTCTGAACCTTGGCAACTATATGGTGTGTAGATGTCGACTCTCAGAATTCTGGGAGTTGAAGTCCATACATCTTAACATTGTCATCCAAGATTGAGATACACTGTCCTAGAGAAATTGTTTGGAATTGACTTTGAGAATTGTTGCTCTGAGGAAAAGACATTCTATCTCTGAGGGTTTTTCATGCCAACTTTTCATCTATGCTACAATTGTACTTTTTATTGAATAATGTGTTACCGCAGGGCATATATTCGAATGCTATTCAAAAGATTACTTACTGCTTTTTGTACATGCTATGTTTCTTGCTCTTTTTCTTCCTCCTCTTCTTCTCACCTTCCTTTTTGGTTCTTCACATGTTGGTTTCTAAGGATTTTGTAAGATTCCCTGGGAAAATATTTGTTTGGAAGTATGTTCAGGTATAGTACATTTTACAAATTAATAAATTAAATATAAATGTGCTTTAATTATTATTGTTTGGTAAAACAAATGAAATAATGTCTTCTTGCTTAACTACTTGGCTGAAGTTAATTCAACACACCTGTTCTGTGCCTCACATAAACAAGATTTTGTTGCTAGGTGTTCTTGCTGTTATCAGAAACATACCAGGTGTGTGCTCGGCTGTTTCAGGAATGCTTGCTGCCAATGGAAGCATCTACAGATGAATGCATTAGGAAAAAATGTTTATAAGGACTTCTTATTCTTAGCACGGCCTTTTATTCCTGGAAAAGAAGTAATACTCTTTACATAATGACCATTTCTGCATGCTGCCAGCTCTCAGATATGGGCTTATCAGGCCAATCTTACTTCAGTTCAGAGGTTAAGCAGGATTGGGCCAGAGAATTCCCTGGGTCCTACTTTAGGTGAGACTGGGAAGGTTAAAAAAAATCCTGAGCAAAGGCAATGGCAAACCTCTTTGTTATTTTAGTTAAATAAAGGACGGGAGGTCTCCATGCATCCATCAGGATTTAAGTTTGATTGCAAGCACTTATGTACCTCAGAAATCACCCTTTAAAACTTAGCACTGATTGCAATTGATCCATGACAAGAAAATTACAGCACAATACATATATCATGAAAGTATATCTGAGGCTCACTCATCTCTTGTCATTGTGAGGAGCACAATGTGGATGTAAAAAAAAAAAGGATTTTGTTTTTATGGGAGTTGTAATGCAACATGCCCCTCAAGTGCCTAGCTGGGGAAGGCTACATTATTACATCTTAGTCTTTTCACACACCAGGGCAACTAAACAATAAAATGCTTATTTCCCACAAATGCTACAGAACTAGCTGTGTTATATTTTTCACTAACATCAGGATTTTCATTCCCCTGTTAAGCCAAGGCAGCTCATAACATCCTATTTACATAGTTCCTTTGTTATTGTCTTTATCTAAACTTGAGGGGCAAATCTGGGGAGTCACACAATTTCATGAGTGCTATTCAGAGCTGTTAATGAAGACATGCAATTCACAGGAAGGATGGGCTTATGGATGAGTTCCATATCCAAACAAATCTTTTCTAATGCTCCAGAGATTTAGTAGTTCTCAGCAATTAAAAAACAAAAACTACTGTTTGACATGTTGATGATTAAGCTATAAAATAAATCATGTTGTTTAAGGACAGCAGTTGTATCTTTTCTTAGTTTATTATAATCTATACAATATTGTGAAATAGTATATGTGCAATGTTGTATCTCTCTTAAGCAAGGCAATTTCTGCCAGGAACCCAAACAGATTTATTTATTAGATTTTTATCCCATCTTTATTACTTTATAAGTAATATAAATATTGTGTTTTCCCCACAATAACTTGTGAGGTGGGTTGGGCTGAGAGACTGGCCCAAAGTCACCCAGCCAACTTTCGTACCTAAGATGACACTAGAACTCACGGTCTCTGGTTTCCCCATGCTGAACAACTCTACTAAACAACTAACTCCCACAGCACTGTCTTATGCCTAAAGATATTTACCCAGGCCTGTATTGCTATTATCTTTCTCATCTTCTCATACTTCCTACTACCTTCTCTTATTGGTATTTTATGATTTATCACTTGTTGTTTGTATCTTATGATTTATGATCTATGTCTTTTCACTTTGTTGTTTGTGTGTACACTGAAAGCTTATGCACTGGAGACAAATTCCAATCACACTTAACCTATACAGAATATTGTAATATTCCAATTATAGATCAGGACCTACATCACTTCAGGTAGTTCTCAGCTTCTCACAATTGAAGCCAACATTTCTCTTGCTAAGCAAGATTATTAAGTGAGTTGCATCCTGTTTTATGATTTTTTTTGCCATAGTTGTTAAGCAAATCACTGCAGTTGTAAAGTATGCAGCTGTTAAGCAAATCTGCTTTCCATCATTGACTTTGCTTGTCTGAAGTCAGCTGGCAAGGTTACAAGTGAAGGTCAAATGACCTGGGACATTGCAACTGTCATAAATACATGCCAGTTGCCAAGGACCTGAATTTTGATCACGTGACCATGGGGAAGGTAAAATCATTGAAGGTCGTAAGCCACCTTTCTCAGTGCTGTTGTAACTTTGAATGGTTACTAAACGCATAATTGCAAGTTGTGGATTACCTATATGTGTTCCTAACGAGCTATGTAGAATCAGCTACTTGGCTAGAGATAAAAATACTGCTGAGGAATCACTCTGTGATATATGAAATGTAGGAAAGAGAGAGGCCACACCCAAGAAATTGATTAAACTTTGCCATGCATGAGTAGTCAACGGTGTATGTAGGATCTACCACTAAAGTATATCTTTACTATATATCTAAAGTATATAGGAGAGAGATTGGCAGGGCCAGGAGAAGGAGTCCAAAGGGGAATCAGCTTAGAATCTCTACACTGTCACAAAAGAACTAAGTTCCAACCCCTCTTGAATGCTTAGTTTTACACAGGTGCAAACCATTCGTTTCACCAGTGCATAGGTTAAAGCAATAAATCAGTAATTTCAAAGTGTTTCTGGGTGGAACTACCATATTTTTCGGAGTATAAGATGCACTGGAGTATAAGACGCACCTTAGTTTTTGAGAAGGAAAATAAAATTCTGCCAGCAGGTATTCATCTGACTAGTGTCCTTAGTCTGGTCAGCTTCAGCACATTAGTTCGCTGGTTTTGAGCGCACGTGCACGCCGAGATAAAAAACAGCTTCTAAAGCACAGCTGATCTTCAGAGAGAGAAGCAATGAGAAAAGCAGGCTAAGCGCAGAAGATCGCTTCACTTGCTAGCGCCTCATTAGGGCTGAAAAAAAGCTTTGAAAAAGCTACATTCAGAGTACTCAAATTTTCAACCTCTTTTGGGGGAGAAAAAGTACATCTTATACTCCGAAAAATACAGTAGTTCTTTGCCCTTGATACTCCTTCTCTCATTCTTGGGTCTCAGACTCTCATTTATTTAATCGATGTGAAAGGGATCTGTGCATGTACAAAAAAGTTTCTCCATAAAAGGAACACTTCCTTCCTTCTAATTACCCCTGATCTTTATTTCACAGAGAGAAATGCTCTATTAGCCCAGTGTTGAATATATCAGTAGCTGAGGAGGGTGAGCTTCCCCTTTGAGTTGGCTGGGGTTATGGGAACTTTATTCAATAGATTGATAAGGACCAATCTGGAGAAAGCTCTATTACCATCTGTATTTGCATCCTGCTATTGATGCCATTGTCTTCTATTATTTTGCAACCGGAAAACAAACCCAGACCAGGCTCGAAAAGTTAAAAAAAAACAGATGATCTTTCAGGGATTGTTTTCTTTCACATTTGTTTAGCATTTATATATTGGCTCTGAATATTATCCTCGTGTGGGTAGATTGGGGATCCGGGTGTATCCAGCCATTTCATCAAGACAAAAGCAATTTCCACCGTGCTGCCTTAGAAATCTAGTAATAGCTTCCACTGTTTCTATTGTAGGTAGAAACATGTACCAACATACAGAAAGAATGTCATTTTTCCAAGAGCTGACTGAGTGACAAGTTATTGGGGATTTGGAGACATTTGTCTATATTAACCAATTCAGAGATTGAAGGTTTTACTAACACAAGTAATTTATTAAAGCTACATACTGGAACCATGAAATATGTTTATAACTAATAAGAGTTTTTAAAGAATATGATGATTTTACAGTTTTAGCTCAGCTTATTATAAAACTAAAGTTTTATTATTGTACAGTCATTGCCTTCTAAAGTACTTAACCAGTTGAGACAAAGAGCAGGGGTATTTTTAAGTAATGGCTTTCAATTACTTATCTACAAATTTAAAATAACACAAAGGACATATTTTTCTAAAATATTTTTGATTCTTCTAATATATATCTGAACGATTTTTTCCCAGTGAAGATTATTTTATATAACCCGGTTCGTCAAGATCATATAATAATACAGTATATAATAATATAACTGATTACAGAGCCGTGATGGCACAGTGGTTAGAATGCAGTATGCAGACTATTTCTGCTGACTGCTTGCGCGCAGCAGTTTGGTAGTTCAATTCTCACCTGCTCAAGGTTGAATCAGCCTTCCATCCTTCTGAGTTTGGTAAAATGAGGACCCAGATTGTTGAGGGCAATATGCTGACATTTGTAAACAGCTTAGAGAGGGCTGTAAACCTCTATGAAGCATTATATAAGTCTAAATGCTATTGCTACAGTAAAACAAAAACACAAAAATGTAATGTAAAATATACAAATATAATGATCAAAACAGCTCTACAACTACTGTATATAATAAGATATCCTCTTATTCTAATTTTTGTCACTTTTTAACTTCTCTTTCCTTTTGATTTCCCCCTCCTTTCCTAACACCCTTTGTTATTTTGTATTTGTTGCTTTTTGAAATTTAATAAATTTAATTCCTTCCTTCCTTCCTTCCTTCCTTCCTTCCTTCCTTCCTTCCTTCCTTCCTTCCTCCTTCCCTCCCTCCCTCCCTCCCTCCCTCCCTCCCTCCACTAATATTTCAGATTTTAATGAACATATCTAGAGATAAGTTCTTGCTGTGTGATGTGGCTTACTTTTAATGACCTAAATGAGAGTGGTATGGATATAGATTTAATGCATTTATTATTTAAATCCCATCAGTAATATTTACTTTAAGTATCCTAACTATCTGTCCTCAGAAAGGAAGGAAAGCCTGAACTTTCTAGTGGTAGATTTATTTTAACAATGCATGTAAATTAGCACTTTGGGGTTTCAAAGTGTCCTAATTAAAACTTTGATCCTTCTTTTTCATCCTTCAGTTCTTTTTATAATATTTTGCACAGCAAAACAAATATCAGAGAAACAATAAATCACCTTCATTGATGTATTTACCTAAACATGATAATAACCCTCTGCCAATGTATTATAGACAACAAATGCTGTCCAGCTGGACTGCGGTAATAACCGAGTCTAGGTAGGGATTGCTGGTTCACAACAAATCCTCCTTTGTTTTCTAAAAGATGAAGGAGAAAAAAAAGGCTTAGTATCTTTTCTTACATATTTGCTAGCCTTTCTTCCCTCCACCCTCAATGATTTTCAGGGCATACTGTGGGTTTTTGGTTTTTTTGCAAATACATCTGAGTGGTTGCTTTGAAAGGAAACTGATGTTATATTGTGACAAAGGGTATCTGTGAAAGTAAGCATTCTTAAGAAAGTTAATATATTGCAAGGACACTTTAGTGAGGCAAAAATAAGACTTCCATTTCTGAAGCAAGACGTGTCTCCTTTCCTTTCCTTTCAGAGGAAAAAGAAAAACCACAATCACAATTGTTTTTCAGGTTTTTCCACCCATGGAAAGAACTATCATATTGAAAAGAACATTGCAATGCTATAAGGGTTATTATCGGGGGAGAATTTTGAGACTTGGGAATAGACTACTTAGGGGAAAAGGGAAGAGAGGAATGGAATTATTAAAGGGGATGTTAATTGTTTGAAGAGCATGGCTGTACAAGGGGAGATAATTATAAATGAAAGGCATGAGATATAGAGATGGTTATATAGGAGATGTAGGAGAAGTAGTGGCAGAACCTGAGGTGGAGTCAAAAGAGGAATCAGCTTAGAGTCATTATGTAGCCACAAACAAAGCCCAATCCTTCTTGAATTTTGTTGACTCTTATCTAGCATAAAAATAGTGCTATCATGTTAATTGAGTAGATTCTTGTGCCAGGCATGAGTAATAATAAATCAGTTTAATTGACACTTTGCTTGTGATCCTGGTCTTTCATGCTTGACAGTATTCTAGTAGTGTATGTTTTGTACAAACTCAGAAAAAAAAAAACCAAGGTGCACAAATAAAAATTAAATCAATTATCAGTTTGTACAAGTAATTCTGAATTAACAACCCTAATTGGGACCAGAATTTCCATTGTTAAGTGATGTAATCATTACGCAAAACATCAACATGACTTCGCTGCTTTGTGTTGGCAGTTTCATCTACATGGAGGGAAGTAAGCAGTGGGGTACCACAAGGTTCCAACTTAGGCCGAGTACTCTTCAATATCTTCATAAATGACTTAGATGAGGGAATAGAAGGGAAACTCATCAAATTTATAGATGACACTAAGCTGGCAGGAATAGCCAACACCCCAGAAGACAAGCTCATCCAAAAAGATCTTGACGGACTTGAACAATGGGCTCTATCCAGCAACATGAAATTTAATGTGGAGAAAAGCAAGGTTTTACACCTAGGCAGGAAAAACCAAAGGTAAAGGTATAGATAAGAAACAATGGATGGAAACTAATCAAGGAGAGAAGCAACCTGGAATTAAGGAGAAACTTCCTAACACTGAGGACAATTAACCAGTGGAACAGCTTGTCTTCAGAAGTTGTAGGTGCCTCATCACTGGAGGTTTTTAAGAAAAGACCGGACAACCACCTATTTGAAATGGTATAGGGTCTCCTGCTTGAGTAGGGGGTTGGACTAGAAGACCTCCAAGGTCCCTTCCAGCTCTATTCTGATTGATTGATCCAGTTTCAGTAGATTGCTGTCATTAGGCCAGGATCTCACATTTCTTCTATCTTGCTGCACTCATCTCTGCTTCAACTTCCCCCTGCCTCATTTCTGCCTTTTCAGCCATCCTGTACCCCACTACTCTGCCACCTACACAACAGTGTTGTCAGCAGCAGGAGGAATGGGTGGTGGTGGCAGGGTGATGGAGAGCAGGGGACAGGGCAAAGGGGGGCAGACTACAGAGCAGCTGGGGTAGTCAAAGGCAGGGCAGACAAAATGGCAGAGATGCAGAGAGACAGGTGAATGGGTAGAGTTGAATTGCACCCTGTGCAAGGGTGAAATCCACTTACCTTTGCTACTGGTTCACAAATGTGAGCGTGCGCCTTCTGCGCATGTGCAGAGGGTCAAAAACGGGACGTGATGATGTCTGGGTGGGTGGGCGGAGCTGGTGCTACCAGTTCGCCCGAGCTGGATAGAACCAGCTGCATTTCACCAGTGACCTTGTGTTCTGCACGTAGGCTACAAAGCAACCAGGTTTTAATCATGTGACCATGGGGCATTGTGACTGTAACTTTGAGGACTGGTCATAAATACCATTCTTTCAGTACCATTGTAATTTCAAATGGTAGCTGAACGAATGGTTGTTAAGTGAGGACTACCTGAAGATTGGAAACAAGGAATGGTAAATTTGAAATTAATTTCAATGGAAATCTGCTTCTCAGATAGCTATTATATGAAAAATGAAAACTATACAGCTGGATTTCTAGTATATATTTTATCTATCGAGCAATGCTTTCAACTTGAATGAGCAATTTTACCTTATTTGAATCAGTTAAGTTCTTATAAAGATTTTAGTCATGATACAGGAAATGAAAAATCATTTTTGGTATGAGTATCTGGAATACTAGAATTGAATTCATAATTCAATTTCAGAAAGAAAGGTAGCTGAAAAATGTATAGATATACACAGATTTGTAAAAAAAAAATATGATAAAATATTTCTGAAGCATCATTGCAAAACAGCATGGGTAAATGTATTATGGTTGCCTGGATACAGCATTTAAATATTATTAAATGTTGATTTTTGGGAAAATGGTATGTGGAAAGAGCATAAATGTTTTATATTACTTTTGCCTTAAGATCTAATTGTGATCTGGTGTGATAGTTGTCAAAATAGAATTACAGTAATCAAAATCTCTCCCTCAAATTGTGAAGCCTTTTGAGCACAGCTGGAATTTTGAAAGCATCCTCTGGGTTCTTTTCTTACTCTTTTATCAACTAACATCTCCATTCATAAAATGGCCACTATGGTAGTGGCGGTCAATGACCAAATATAAGAATCAGGTCCCAGTAATCCCCCTGGAATCCAGATACATCTTACGCTGCAGTTTCCTTGTTTTCTTTGTATGATTTTTACCCAGGTTGGGGACATCTCTTCCAAACCAAAAACCCTGCTTTTAATTTCCAAAGATGCCCATTGTACCATGAAAGGCCCAGAATTAGTCTTGGTAGTAAAAGTAATCCTTTGAAATTACTTTACAACATGCTAACATCCCCTGTTCTGTTCTGTTTATAATGTCAACTGATAATGGAAAGAGGGAGTCCATAATGGGCTCCACTGGAATCAGACTGAATATCTCAGTTCAAGCTTAAATTCTAAAAGAAACTAAACTAAACTTTGTGGTTTAATATTAATCTGACTTACTGGAAAATACTTTTTCATTCAATTTGTGGTGACATATATGAAAATTAGATAGTGTCAAGAGTTGTTCAGCTGTATAAGAACTATTTCTAAATTCTCTGTGCCTCGGCTGGAGAAAACTAAAGATTCTAAAAACTTGAGCAATTGAAAAGTAGAATATTCAAATACATAGCTATGGCTAAAGAGCAGATATTGGAAGATAGTAGTACATTTTAACCTTTTAATAAACAGGTGAGTTGGTTGATTAGTGGTATAATCAAACATACACATTAACAGAATCATCTGTTAATGATTCTTTAATTCGCTTATCTTGCGGGTCAGTATTTTTGTGTGTATATATGTCTCATGAATGCAAACATAGGGGAGGTTAAATCATAATGTCAGAAAGAAAAAGAGAGCTGGTTTAAATTCTTCAATAGCAGACAGTGTCAGCTTTTACTTTAAGTGATATCAGTAATTTATCCCAGAGTACTTTACCTCACATTGCAAATGCGATATTTTAAAGGAGCCTAAAAGCTTTTATATCAAATGAAATAACAGGCGAGATGACTCTTTGAAAAAAAAATTAAGAAGCTAAATCTGATTATTGTAAGCGAGCATTAAGAATGTAATTGACTGATTAAAATGAGCAACATGTGAATTCAGATTAAGATAATGACTCATGGTGGAATCATGACTTCATTATGATTAAGCAGACTTCACAGAATTACACCACTGATTACAACAGAGAGGTTAGGAGGCCCCATAAGATAACTGTTATTTAATTTGCAGTAAATCTGTACATGTCTCTATTATTCTGAAGATAGAATGGGCACTGAAATGCTCACTTATATTCAGTTGCATCCATGACTGATTCCACTCAGAAAGCTATGGGAGGTTTTCTACAAGTTTACTGTAAATGCTATTGATTATGTGCCATTAAGAATGATTGACTCTTACTGACCACAAAGTCCCCCACCCCCCTCCATGATGATCTATTCCCTAGCCTGATCCTTCAGCTCTTCCAACAATACCTCCATTACTTCTGTAACTGAGCCCATTCACCTTGTGGTTGTCCGTCCTTTTCTCTTTCCTTCTACTTTTCTCAGCATTAGAGTCTTCTCCAGAGATCTTCTAGGTCTTCACATAATATGTCTGAAGTAGGATAATTTGAACCTCATCATTTGCGGCTCAACTTTGGGTTCATTTGTTTAATGATACATTTGTTTCTTTTCAGTATTCTTAGGAGTCTTCTCCAACTCCAAAGTTCAAAAGCACCGATACTGCTTACAGTATCCTGCTTCTTCAAATTTGGAGAACAATGCTCATTCCTAATTTAGGCCTAGCCTATGACTGAGTCAGTAAACCATGGTTCTGTAAACTGTGGTTAATACTGTTTGAATATAAAGAATAAAGTTTGTATAGCACTGTCAGGCTGCAATTCTATGTGTATTCACTAGGGCACTTGTGTATGGATCACTTGTGCTTCAGGGTGCTTCGATGACATCACTGTTGCCTGGGAGATGCTGAGTTGGGGGCTCCTTTCATGTTCCCAGCAGGAGCTGGAGTGACGGATGGGAGCTCACCCCACCCCATGGCTGCACCCGGGTCTCAAACGTGGGCTTGCTAATCTCAAACCCAGCATCCTAACCACGTGAGTCATTGTGCTCACTATTCACTAGGGAAATGACATAGGAAAACAGAACAAAGAATCTATTAGGCTTAATCTTTTTTGCAACCTGCATAATTGTATCTTTTTTCCAAGAAGACCCAGTGCAGTCGATACTTTTGCTCTGAGATGAAACCCTCTCATTTAGATCTTGAATTGACTTTCTATCCAATCTGTTTTTACTGGTGTTTAGAGAGAGAAATTAAACCTTCAGTATCGAGTATGGGAGATGAAATAATAGAGATGTTGGTTTTCTTCTCGCTTCTTTTTTGGAATTGCTCACTGTTACTCTTCCCACTCTCTTCCTTATGTTTTCTGCCTTCACCCACTTTGTGATAAAAATAGCTCTCCTTTAGTAAGAAGCTTGGGCAGGTGGTAATGCTTAATTTTCTCTAGGTCCCATGCTTGAGAAGCATAGATTTTTTTTTTTTGCAGTTTTTATATGGCTGTTCCAACTGAATGAGTCATGATCTTGTAATTCTATGGTTCATAGTTTTATCTATTTGGCTAGTGCACCAGATATGAAAAAGGTGAAGTCATGACTTACCTATCGCTGAATACTTGAAGTGTTTTTTTAATATCAAAATTTCTGCTTTGAGTATGCATTTAAATAATCAAAATGATCCATTTGTGAGCTTTAAAGCTGTTTCTTCCTTTAATGGCTCTTCATGCTTTTCCTGGAAAAGGCTTAGTTAATTTTTTTTGAGATATCAGCTGTTTTCCACTCTGACCTCCTTAACCATTTCTTAAACAATGACTCTTCGGCATGCATTTGAAACACATTTCTCTGGACTTTTCTTGTTATCAGTGATGACGCTACAGGCCATGAAAGAACAAAGTCCACAAATCAAAGGGCGTAAATTAGCTGCAAGTTAGCCATTAATAAATTAAGATACTGCCAAAGCATACAGATAAGAATAATGGCATAAACGATGGGAAAAGGGGTAAAGTTTTTATGAGCATTTTATTAGTTATCATATTGCTCCATTCA
Source organism: Pantherophis guttatus (assembly GCF_059756535.1). Taxonomy (NCBI): domain Eukaryota; kingdom Metazoa; phylum Chordata; class Lepidosauria; order Squamata; family Colubridae; genus Pantherophis; species Pantherophis guttatus. The sequence continues at coordinate 249,467,556 of NC_142063.1, read as the reverse complement.
ACCATTCACATTATCATCATTTATCAAAAAGCTCTTGAGAATGAGGAACAGTCCAATCTAGGAAATACAGGAGAACTGGTTGAGATCACAATTCGGGCGAAAAAATAATCTTCCCTTTGAACTTGAATTCAGCCTTTTCATATGTTTCCTGAAGTGTATGCTGGTGAGAGCCATATAGACTGTAGGATCACTGTTATTTAGATTGCGTTGTTCAACTACTGGATCCACTCAAAATGCCCTCTGGATAACATTAACCAGAAAATCAGAAATGCATAGAACCAGAGGCATGGGAGGACATTTAGCCAATATTAGTCAATTTATGCGGATGATCTTTTGTCTCGGATCTTTGTCACACTTTGGATGATAAATCAGTATTTTTTGGGCATCGGCATATAATAAGTGAAATGTAAGTGTTAGATATTACCAATAAACTTAGTGAGTACAGATAAAACATCACAATATTAGCCAAAATCTATTGCCAATAAAAATATAAATATGCATTGACAATTGGGATTGTACTATTTCCCCAGTAATATTATTCATCACTTCTTATATAGAGTCAATCGGCATATATATCCTGTGAACCCAGCATAAATCCACCTAAAAAGATCTATGTTATGCTCTTGGTTTTGTTTTAGCTATTTACATTCTTTTGACTCATATCTTTTATGATTCTTTCAGCTGAATATAACTATATGCAGTAGCTCATATATACAGTATAGTTTGCTTCCACATTGTGAAGAAACGCTGATTGAAACGAGACCAGATGTTGATATCTGACAAAAATAAGAATGAGAATGATGCCTACACTTTTGATGATGTCCACAGAAGAAGATAGGGAAAGCAAGCACAACATGGGACAGTATGTTCCTTGCTGCCTATCTTGTTCCTTCCTCTAGCTCAGGGGTGTCAAACTGGATTTCTTCGAGGGCCAGATCAGCATTGTAGTTGTCCTCTGTGGGTCGGCCAGGATGGTGGGGGGGGAAGATGGGACGGATGCCTCCTGCAGCACCCTGTCGGCCAAAACGGGGTGTAAGAAGGCTGTACATGACCCCTTGCACCCCATTTTGGCCAGCAGAGTGCTGCAGGAAGCCATCCAGGCCAAAAGCGGGGCATGTTGGGGGCCCTGCATGCAGCCCTCCTGCACCCTTTTTTCGCTAGCAGAAGCACCGTGGGCTGATCCTTTGCTATTTCCAAGCCGGCCTCGCGGGCTACATCTAAGTACCCTGTAAGCCAGATTCAGCCGCGGGCCTTGAGTTTGACACCCCTGCTCTAGCTAATTTTTAAAGATATATTGCGTTTTAAAAAAAAGAAACCCAGCATGATATAAAGCAAAGACACAACTTTCAGCCTAATCTATATTTTCAGCAATGTCTCTGGGACCTTGAGAGATTCAAGAGGCATTCTTAAAAAATAAAATTTCGGATAGCCGTGGCTAATATTTTGTTCGTGGATATTTTGTAATCAGCCGCATCCATCATGGCATGCTCTGAATTCTCATAACAATCTGATATAAGGTGCATCCACAGAACCTTTTGAATGCAGGTTTGTCTGCTCCTTTACATTTTGCAGAACACATAGAAGGTATGGCTATTTCCAGAAGGCAGAATCCCAATGGAATGCATTATTATCAGGTCACAATTGGGTGAGCTAAAATAAGCAGCTTAGAAATAGATCAAGGACGCAATTTGAAGGTCAAGGGCAAATGGCAGAGAGGAATGAAGCTCAGGGTAGAAGTCCAAGCTATTGTACTAAGTTGGAATGGGAAGGTCAGCAGCTGTATGTCCTGAATGCAGGTGCAGGATTTTAAGCTGGAAAGCTTCAGTGTCCAGATACCATGCAAGTACCAAAACCAAAACAAACTCTGTTCTCAAGGGAAGGCATATAGCACATTGTGATATTGTTTGCAGCCCACAGTCAATTGGACTGAGACCAGTAGCTACAGAAACTGTATGTATGTATGTATATATTTATGTATGTATGTATATATGAATGAATGAACAAATGTCCAAGCAAGTAGCCAGTAGTCTATCTGGAAACTTCAGCCATTCAAAGTGCAAACTGTAATTCCAGAAAAGGATCCTACAGTGCCAACCCTGTAACCATGGAGACATTTGTCTCCCTTGACAAATATGAGATGAGCTAGACCAGGGGTGTCAAACTCAATTTCATTGAGGGCCACATCAGGATTGTGGTTGACTTCAGGGGGAGGGGCATGGCCAGGTGTGTGTGGCCAGTTTCCACTGCTTCTGTGCTCGCTCTCCTTGGCCAAGTTGCTCATGGTGTGTGTGGGAGGGCAAAGTGTGTGGGTCAGAGGGAGCCCACTCCATCTCCTTACCAGGAGACCTGGCTTTGTAACCAAAGCATCCTCAGTGATAGGATAGGAGACCACCAGGAGAGGTCAGGAGGGGACAAGGAGATTGCAAAAGACAGCAGGGCTGCTGGTGGCCAAGTGCTAAGGTAGGATTTACCCTCACTCTCTCTCATCATAACCTTCCTTCCTTCCTTCCTTCCTTCCTTCCTTCCTTCCTTCCTTCCTTCCTTCCCTCCCTCCCTCCCCCTCCCTTCTTTTTCTTTCCTTCTTCCTTCTTCCTTCACCTCTTTTCTTCTTTTTCCTTCCTTGCTTTCTTCCCCTCTTTCCTTGTCCTGTTTTCTCCACTGGAAATAGATTCCGATTCCACAGCTGCCTTACTATTTGAAGGCTGAATGAAGCCTTCAACTGAGCAAGGAAGCACTGTGGGGCCAGGCTCATACCCACATCCACCCTGCCAGATTTCACTGTGCCAGGGCAGGAATGAGACTCTGTCCCATGGAGCCTGCTGCTTCTTGGGTAGGGAGGACAAGGAGGAGGAGGAGAAGAACAGCGAGGCTTTGCACCGGCTGGCTAGGCAGGGAGCAGGTTGGGTGGTGCAGGCTGGCTAGTTGGGGAGGGGGCAATCATTAGGTGCCTGCTGCTGCCAGCAGCTTAAATGCACTGACTGAAGCTGGAGTTCGCCGCATTGGGGGAGAAATGAGAGGCCCTCTGCAGAGAAATGTTCTGCAGAGCCTGCACTGCTTGAGTGGGGAGGGTGAGGAGAAAAACAGGTGCTTCAGTGCCTGGCTGGTGGGGTGTGGCGGGGCAGCTCCACACACCCCACCTTGCTTCGTACTCCACCCCCACCTCGCCTTGTGGCCATTGCCCCAGTGCGTTACTAAGCTTCCTGCTAGGTTACAGCGGTGAGCGAGGAAAAGCAGTGAAGAACGAAGTGAGGCAGGGGTGGGGTGGGGGATGAAGCAAGGCAGGAGATGCAGAGCTACCTCACCCACTCTACCCCACTCTGGCTTATCCGAGGGCCCTTCAGCCAGGCCAAACCCTCACCCCCCATGCCACCCAGGGCAGCCACATCTCTTCACTAACTTTTCCAGCTCCTTTCGCTGCCGCCGCATGCAGAGCAACTAAAGTAGTCTTGTGGAACTACGGTTAAAAAAAAAATAGTTCAAACCTTCCAACTTCTCATGAAAAAAAAAAAAAAGATCTCGCAAGGTTGGAAGGTCTGAACCATTTTTTTACTGTACTCCCACAGGCTACTTTAGTTGCTCTGCATGCGGCGATGGAAAACTGGGCCTTGTGCATGCCAGCCCACTGGGAAAGTGGGGGCTGGGCTGAAGTGACACGGGCCAGACCCTTACAGTTTCCAGGATGGCCACGCAGGCCAGATTTGGCCTCATTGCGGGCCCGCAGGCCTTGAGTTTGACACCCCTGAGCTAGACACATGAATTAGGATAGAATTGGTCCATGTCCTTTCCACATTCAGCATCATTTAATTTAGGATTTTTGTTCATTCCAGTAAATGGGATCGTTAAGCAAAATTGTATTGAAGTTTTGGACTTTTATCCAAATGTCCATCATCAAAATAACTCCCAGAAAGAGAAAAGCCAGGGATTAAATTTGGTGAGAAAGGAGAAACAAGCAAAAGAAAGAAAGAGATTAAAAATATAGGTCAGATTCAGCTTGGGACTGTGGAGGAAAATATCCAGAAAAAGATATCAATAGATCATTGACCTAGAATACTGCTGACTGCTCCATTCCAAACCTCCTCCTCCTCCTTCCTTCTTTGTCATGTGACAAAGCTGCTCTTAAGGGAGTAGAGAAACACTGCATACTTTCCTTACTTGTTCTATGTACAGGCAGACTTCGCTTCATAATGGCAACTGGACAAGCAACTCTATTGCTAAGCAACATGATTGTTGTCAGATGAATGCACTGACTTAAGACAGTTATGGTACTCCCAGTTGCCATTGTTAGATGAATCCCACAATCACAGAATATATACCACTATCACATGATTGCTATTTGTGATCTGCTGTCTTCTTCATTGACTTTGCTTCTCAGAAGTTGGCAGTGAAGGTTTTAAATGGTGATTATATGACTCTGGAATGCTCCAACCATTGCAATTGTGAGCTGGCTGCCAAGCACCTGAATCATGATCGTGTGATTGTGGCTATTGTGATAGCCACAATTACCAGGCTCATCGTAAGGCCCCCTCATTCAGCACCATCGTAACTTTGAGCAGTCATTGAACGAGTAGTCATTCAACAAGGACTATCTGTTTTATCAACAAAAAATATTGGCCTGTTTGACACACAGCAATCTTTGCCAGGCAGAAGTAGTGCCAAGCTGCCATTACAAAAGCCATGTCATGGCACTGTGATGCAACCCCTGCCTTTTTTATTGTGCATCATTACACACCCCAACTGGACAGAGATTACTGTATCATATAATTTTAATAATTTTAGCAAAGCAGTTGGAGCTGCAGGTACCCATGTTCCTGTGCCTATTTCTGTCAGTTTCCAGATGCCAAAACCTCATCTCATCTCACTTGGCATCTCTGACTATTTAGGAGGCAAATAGTTGCGTATGTAGGCTATTAACTGGTTAAATATTTATCTGAAAGAAGCACAAAAGATGAGGCAGAAGAATGAATTCAGCTAAAAAAAAAGGTGTAGCATTAAAAAATGCAGTTCTTTGGTGGACGCTTATTCAAAGATTTATTGAGGGAAATATTCATGTGGTGTTTACATATTAACAGAGCTGATGAGAAGAGGAAAACGAAGAATACAATTACAACCTGTTCTTTCATAACCTGGAAATGTTTACACTGAGCATTATTTCAATCTGTAACTGGCTGGAGGAAGAGATAGTTCTCCTGAGTTCTGAGATAAGGTTTCCTCCTTTCTAAATTTTTAAAGTTTGGTTGCTATAGAATAGCTTTTGAATTGGTCTTAAAAGATTTAAAAACAGCTCCCTTTTCATTGCTTTTATGAATAATGAAAACAATCTTACAGTGTTCAGCTAAAATATACTTTGGTGGCAGACACTTTGAAACAGATTTCTGTCTTGCTCAAAAATAAATGAAATATATGGTTTGGTTCTGATTTTCCTTTCATACTTTGCTGTTACCTTTAAAAATAGTTGCAGTGTTCAGTATAAATGTGATGTCCACTCGATCTTCTAAATAGCTCTGCCATTCATTTTATTAGAATGCAACTATTTAGACTTTTCTACCAATAGAAGAGAGTATTTGTAGCTCAGGGTTGAACTGTGAAGTCTTTGGTGCCTTCTGAGCTTGGTTGTTTGCTTGCAGATGTTTCATTACCCAACTTCTCTCTTTTGATCCTAAATCAAGCCAAATCAAATATGTATTATGGTTATAGATCAGCATAATCTACCTATAGTATTATTACATTTGCTGTATAGAATGAGGCTATCTTGTGACGAGAACACAAGAGTCGCACTGCAAGCAAGTCAAGGTCCATTTATAGTCCAGCCTTTTGTTTCTCACAGTGACCCACCAGATGTCTCTTGGATCCTTCCATGTAGGACATCCTTTCTTTTTGTAGTTTTCCTGCAACTGGCCTTTAGAGAGAGGCTTCCTCCAACCAGAAAACAATATGGTCTAATTGTTCTTGATATAGATCTATTGTCCTTGAATACATCTAGTCTGGTATTACAACTATCCAGGTTTGTGGCTGTCATGTGAATGAATTCAACTATGTGTTGTATGAAGAAGGGCTTCTCCTTTCAGTCAGCTTCACTGGATGACTTCAAGTCTTAGTATTATGAGAGAAGGAGAAAAGCTTCTCCCTGATTTTGTATACCTCAATCCAGAAGTGAAATCCAGCAGGTTCTGACAGGTTCTGGAGAACCGGTAGTGGAAATTTTGAGCAGTTTGGAGAACCGGCAAATACCACCTCTGGCTGGCCCCAAAGTGGGGTGGGAATGGAGATTTTGCAATAAACTTCCCCCAGGAGTGGGGAGGGAATGGGGATTTTGCAGTATCATTCCTCTGCCATGCCCACCAAGCCACACCATGCCCACCAAGCCACACCCATATAACCAGTAGTAAAAATTTTTGGATTTCACCACTGTCTCAATAGTGTTGCTGCAAGGTTTTTTCTTCTAAGCTAAAGAATCCTAAACAGTCCTTTCTCCAGTACAATTAAAGCGCAAAAACTGTCAAGATGAGGATGCATTTCCCCTTTTCTAAAGGTCAGCTTTATAATATATTATAAATAAAACAAAAAGGTGTGTAGCAGTTTGTTCACCACAAAGTGTATCTTTAAATCATAAGATGACGGGAACCACTTACTGCATTGAGGATGAAACCAATGATCCTCTATCTTCATTTAATCCTTTAGTATTTCCTCATTCCTCACCTCACCCTGGCAACAGTACTCACTCAACAGCTTGATTAAAGAAACAAATCACTGTTATTGCAAGGGCTTATCACTGTTATTGCAAGGGCTTCACCTTGGAATCTGGTTTGGGCTCCTGTTTCTGCTGCAATCTAAATTTGTTGATGCCCCTTTGGCTTTTTCATAGGTTACTGTCAGGAAGGTTTGACTTGTAGGATTAACATTTTGACCTCATTATATCTATCTGTGAAACATGAATTACCTCATGACTTGGATTGCAGGCATATTTAGCGCAGTTCACTATATGGAATTTTATTGATTAACTGTTTTATTAATTTGATCAGATTTGTAGCCCATTTTCCTCTTCAGAGGACACTCAAGGGAGCTAACCAGAAAAACTTAAACATAAACAGTTACATTGCAATGTAATAAAACAACAATGCAGGAAAGCAACCTTGCATTTAAGATGAGCATAAAGAAAGAAGACAGAAAAAGTCACTTGCAATTCCCAGCATTCCAACCTTGCCACTCTAACATTGCAAATTCCATCTGAAAATAATTTCTTCCCAATAAATGTGAGTGTATCTATGCATTTCTGTACACGTATAAGTTACGTGCTGGAAAGAAATGACACTCCAAAAAAATTACTATGAATTCCTAACTGATTAAAACAAGTTGCCTGTACAAACCCAATTTATAAAGTGAACTTTATATCCCCATATACCAACCATACCCAATGAACAAAAGCATGAAAATATATTACACAAATATGTTCCTTTCGCTTCTTCAAGCACAAATAGTGAACAAGAAGAAATCAAGAGAAGTAGGAATTAGAAGTTTTGTGGTAAGAGAAAGGGAGAGCTGCTGCACAGTAGAGAAAGGAAAGAGAGAAAGAAAGAAAGTGATGTTTTAGGTATAACAAAATGGGTTGACATTCAGTAAGCAAACATCTGCTAAGGCTCAGCTTGTCCTCAAAGGCATCCATGCTTATCAGCAATGGATTCTACAGCCATTTGTACCTCCTACCTAGCTGTTTGTTTTCAACAGTCTTCTATTCTTCTCAATGAATGCAACTGACCTGCCTTGTGTCAATCCACAGGGGATTATTTAGGCAAAACATAGGTTGTTTTCAGCAAGCATGCTACTAATTCCCTTAAATCATAAGTACGTAGCTTATGAGGAAAGTCTGGGCTTCTTCACTAAAAGGAAAAAAAAAAGCATAGTTTGAAAGCTTGATTCTAACAAACGGACTGAAGAAAGTGAGACTATATATAAAGAGACTCCCTTGCTCACTTTAACATCCAGGCTGATTCATATCAAGATAGAGGTAGTCCCTCAGACAAACCACTAGACAACAGGCTGTTTAGTTTATTAAGAGTAAAAATCAAACACTCCCCTCTTGAAAAAAAGTCTACAAAACAATTGATGACTCACCAACAGAATAAAATCTTCTCTGCATCATTCACCATTTGGCATCTTCAGTTGGTTTTACATGAGCTAACATTTCTGAACATTCCTTAAGAACACACTATACCGTATCCAAGTCAAATGAACTAAAATTCAAATTTTCAATTTTCCTTTTACCATTAATACCTCTCTCTTGTCTGGATTTAATTTGAGCCTGTTTACTCCCATCCACTGCTTTCTTCCTTGACTGATTTGTGTGTTAGATTTATATTCTGCCTTTCTTTTGTTCAGGACCTCATGAAATATACAAAACATTCCTAAATTCTGTTTTCTCCTGCATTTGTAGGCCTGTGAGGTGGCTTTAGCTAAGAGAGACTGACTAGCCCAAAGTCATCTTGTGAGCATCTGTGGGGGACGACTAGAACCTGGAACTTTTTCCAATACCTGAATTCCTACACACTCAAGTTTCAGTCAAAATAATCTGCTGCTGTTTTCCTGAAGTTAGATTGAAAGCATAGCAATGGTACCTGATCTAAGGGCCTGAATGTCTCCCCTCCCATTCTAAAGACAGCCACTTTACAACAGTAGAAGAAATTCAGTATCATATCATTGAATACTTCCATTACTTCTTGAGGCTAAATGCCTTCTTTGCAGGGCAGACAATATAAAGACTCAATGTACAGGAACTCAAAATCCTGAGGAGTTGTTTCTTCTTTATGCATATTTTGTCTACATCAGAGTGTGAATGTGTATGTGTGTTGAAAGAGAAGCAAATACAATGCACACAATTCTATAAGGATGTGCATAAGGAAACAATGAATATGTAAAACTAGATTAACTCCAGCTAGTATGTTTTAATCTTTTAAAAAGCTAATCATCCTTTGTTTTCTCTAGGGGTGGCCAATTACTTTTTTGATAGGTCTTCATTCTCACAAGGTTAGTACATTGGGATCTCAAGATAGGCAGGACTAAAATAAAATGAGAAAAATCCAGAAATGGATATGGACACTTGTTTTTTTTTCTCTCTCTCTCTCTCCCTCCCTCTCCCCCTCTCTCTCCATTCATCCCTCCTTCCCTCTCTCCCCCCTCCCCCTCCCCCTCTCCCCTCTCTCAATCCCCCTCCTTCTGATTCCTTATTAACTGAAAAGAGGACTTAAAATTCTTATTTTTTTCTGATAACTTATGGAAAGTGATCATTAAACCAGAACCACACAATAAGGAAATCCAATTTAAAATGTATTAAAGTTAATGTTCCATGAAAAATTCCAATGAAAAATTCAGTCTTCTGAGATCATTATTAAAACACAAGGAAAGTGTCTAAAAGAATTAAAAAGTTCCACAAGCAATAGCTGTACAAAAATGGAAAAGATCAGCACAGAAAGAGTTTATTTTAAGGAGGTCAGAATAGAAGGGAAGTTGTAGCACAGGAGAAAAGAATTATTCAAGATACTTCAAAAATAAAATTGTATCTCTCGCCATCTTGAGGTGCCAGAAACTAAAATCCAACAGCAGAGACTATTGTTAAGAGTCTAATTATTTTTTATGAAGCAATATCTCACATGAAAACCCCATTATTCCTGGTGACTTGCCAAAATATGTGGGTAATCTGTTCAGTTGCTGCTTATGAATTGGATCAGTTTCTCTCAAAATTGACACCATATTTATTAACAACTGGAACAATAAATCATAATTCCTGTATCCTCTGTCCTTCCTTAATTGCTCCATCTTACCCATCATTCCATTCCAAAAACCAAAAGCCATAAATTGGTCCATCATTTTTTCCCCCTTCTGGTCAACTCCCCTCCTCCAGTCTCTTTAATTTTTATTGGTATTTTTCCTATTCATTGGAGCTTTAAAACTTCAACTTTAAAAATAAAAAAGATGAGAATACTACAATAGTATAACAAAAGACTGGTGCTATTTCATTGGATTGCTATTTAATATAGCAAAGGAAATTGTACTTTACAAAATTACAAAAGTTAGATACCATTGTTCCTTTGTGAAGAAAGGCTATCATAAAGTGTTAAATTTTAACATAGCTCGGTGAGAAAACTCATTAAAAAAACTTGTGCAAAGCTAAATATATTTACCCTAAAACAATTTAAAATCTTCTCATAATCCTTTTACTCATTTCTTTTAATTAAAAGTAATTCTGTTTAGGCGTACATTGTTCTACAATCAGGCTAGGATAATGCAGAGTTAAGTTGTTTTCTTTTCCACCTTTAATTCCTTATTTTAATTTAAAGCATTGTGTTATCTTTCAACAAAATAACTAGCTTTTGTGATCTCTTGCAGCTACAGAGGGATTGATCATTTTATCAGCTTTGCTGCAGTGATTTACTGTCCAGGAGACTTTTCACTAACCTACTTATAGTTCAGTCAGCATCCATAAACTGGGAAAACAGCAGAACAACACGGATTATTAAAGCAAGAGCTCAGTAGGCCTTTTTAATAACATCCTGACCTCAGAAATTGTTGTTAAAAATGTCCAAAATACTATGGAAGGATTTTTTTTTTTTTTGAGGCCTGAATAAAGTATCTTCCATGAGTTTTTGAAATCAGATCAAGGACCTTGCATGACATTAGGGCATGAGTGTCTACTTCTAGCTCGGAAGTGTCTACTTCTAGTCTATTTTTACTCTTTAGTTAATTTGTATTTTGGGAGAAGAGTACGGTACTTTTTGGAGTATAAGATGCACCTTTCCCCCCCCAAGAGGCTGAAAATTTGGGTGCATTTTATACTCCAAATGTAGCTTTTGGAAACAAAAAGCTTTTTCGAAGCTTTTTTCAGCCCTAACGAGGCGCTAATGAGGTACTTTAACGAGGCACTAGTGCGATCTCCATGCTTTGCTCTGACTCTCAGCTGTTCTTTAGAAGCTTTTTTTCAGTCCTAACTAGGCGCTAGCCGAGTGAAGCTCCCTCTGTGCTTTGCCTGCTTTTCTCATTGCTGTTTCCTCTCAGCTGTGCCTTAGAAGCTGTTTTTTATCCCAAAGACGGGGATAAAAAACCAGCAAACTAATGTGCTGAAGCCGACCAGACTAAGGACACTAGCCAGATGAATACCTGGTAGGCAGATTTTTTCTCCCCTATTTTCCTCCCCAAAAATTAAGCTGCGTCTTATACTCTGGTGCGTCTTATACTCCAAAAAATACGGTAATTGGTTGTATAGCTGACGTGACACTGATGCACACAAGATAAGTCAGTGTTCCACAGTGTTTCTCAACCTCAGGAACATTAAGATATATTTATTTATTTATTTATTATTTATTATTGCGATTTATATGCCGCCTTTCTTCCTAGGGACTCAAGGCGGCTTACAAAATGACAAATTCCAATACAAATCACAATGAAATAAAATTAAAATCAGCAACCCTATTAAAAACAGTTTAAAATTATGACAGTGTACCCCCAAACGGATCAGTTGAGTTGACGAAAGAGCCACGTCTTCAGCTCGCAACGAAAGGAAAGAAGGTCGGGGGCTGTCCTGAGTTCGGTGGGCAATCCATTCCAAAGGGTCGGGGCTCCCACAGAGAATGCTCTCCTCCTGGGGGCTGTCAGTCAACATTGTTTGGCCGACGGCACCCTGAGGAGGCCGACTCTGTGAGAGTGCACAGGACGGTGGGAGAGCGGATGGAGATGGTCCTGCAAGTACCCCGGGCCTAAGCCATGAAGGGCTTTATAGGTGAGGACCAGCACCTTGAAATGTATCCGGAGCACCACCGGCAGCCAGTGCAGCTCACGCAGGAGAGGTGTTACATGGGAGTATCTAGACGCCCCTGTAACTACCCGCGCGGCTGCGTTCTGGACTAGCTGGAGCCTCCAGACGCATCCCAAGGGCAGCCCCATATAGAGGGTGTTACAGTAGTCCAACCTAGAGGTAACGAGGGCATGAGTGACCGTGGCGAGGGCATCCCGGTCTAGAAAAGGGCGCAACTGGCGCACAAGACGCACCTGTGCGAAAGCCCCCCTGGTTACGGCCGTCAGATGGTCCTCTAAGGACAGCTGAGAATCCAGGAGGACACCCAAGTTGCGGACCCTATCGGAGGGAGTAAGAGTTTCTCCCCTGATCATTAAAGATGGAACCTCCAGATCCCGGGATGCCGGCATCCACAGCCTCTCAGTCTTGGAAGGGTTGAGTCTAAGTCTGTTCCTCCTCATCCAAACCCGCACCGCTTCCAGGCAGTGGGACATCACAGAAAGGGCATCCCTAGGGTGGTCAGGGGTGGAGATGTAAAGCTGGGTATCATCAGCATATTGATGATACCTCACCCCAAAACCATGAATGATCTCACCCAGCAGTTTCATGTAGATGTTAAAGAGCAGAGGGGAGAGAACCGATCCCTGAGGCACCCCACAGAGGCCTCTGGGAGGATCTCTGACCCCCCGCCCAAACAGATTGCAGACGACAAGAGAGATAGGAGGAGAACCACTGTAAGACAGTGCCTCCTAACCCCATCTCCCCGAGCCGCTGCAGCAGGATACCATGGTCGATGGTATCGAAAGCCGCTGAGAGGTCAAGAAGGACCAGGATGGAGGAACAACCCCCATCCCTGGCCCGCCAGAGATCATTTACTAGGGCGACCAATGCCGTTTCCGTGCTGTGACCATGCCTGAAATCAGATTGGTAAGGATCGAGGTAGTCTGTTTCCTCCAGGAATTGAGGGAATTGCTGCGCCACCACGGACTCAACAACCTTCGCTAAAAAGCGAAGGTTGGAGACTGGACGGTAGTTGTTATGGACTTCAACAAGTCAAGGCTGGCTGGGGAATTCTGGGAAATGAAGTCCACTTATCTTAAACTTGCTGAGGCTGAAAAACACTGGGATCAGATGTGTTTCTAAATACTGTTGTATATTCATTTGTGCTGTTCCCAGCCTGTATGAGGAAGGACCTCCTGTTTCTATTACTTATTAAGATTATACTTCATAGATAAATAATTTGTTCAGAACTGGTCCTTTGCATTAACATATGATTATTCTTGTAAACCTAGTTCTGACTACTAATTAGTTGTACCTATTTCTTTCTCTTTTAGGTGGTTTTTTGGGGCTATTAAACGAGCAGATGCGGAGAAACAACTCCTTTATCATGAGAATGAGACAGGAGCCTTCCTAATCCGAGAGAGTGAAAGTCAAAAGGGTGAATTTTCCCTTTCAGGTACCCTCCACTTTTTTCTATCATAGAAATGTTGTTAAATTAGATTTAATTTTCCTTAGCTTGGTTTAGATAAACTGGCAGCTGTTGTTGATGATCACATACACTTTTTATCTGGTGAGTGGGTCATTGTTTAGAAGTAAACATGCATACAGATTTGAATGTCTATGAATGAATACTTTTGAGAAGTACTTGAAGACTCTGTTATTCCTGAGGTTTTTAGCAGAGCATGTTTTTAGCAGAAGTGCTTTTGGGTTCTTTTAAGGAAAAAAAGCTTACCTCATAAGCTGTGTGATCCTTCCTTGAATCATTTGGGGAGCCAAATTATAGAAAACTTTGTTTATCTCAACCTTATCCCAAAATATTATCCCAAAATATATCCCAACCCCTTTGCTTTCCTTTCTACAAAGGAAATGTGGAATCTTGGTTGTCAAAATCCAGACAACCATTATATGACAGCAGAGGGTTAAGAATGTTGTTTCTTTTTGCTGACATCTAGTGGTCATCCATAAAATTACAGCTCAGATATTTCTTGATAAAAATATTTCCATTTCAGCAAGACTTCCCTCTTGATTTTTGACACCCCTGCAAGTGAAACTTTAATCTACATGTAGTTGTTGCTGAAAGTTAGATTGTTTTTTTTTAATCTATGAAGAAGGCAATGGCAAACTATTTCCATACAGCAGAAAAAACAAAACAGAAAGAAACAACAAATATGTCCATATGTGTCCACCAGGAATCAATCTTGACTCAAGACTTTAATAAATAATCAGTCCAATAAAAAATGTAAAAAAGAAGCAAGAGATATATTTTTATTGGCAAATTTGATGCTTTTCTCTAATATCAGCCCCACCATAAAATAGTAACTATGGTTGCTTTGAAATTACTCTGAATATAACCAGATATGTTTAAAATGTTTATGGTTTCTCTCCAAACCTATAGAGTGTAGGGAATATGGATAATACATCATGAGTTTTTGTTAATTTATTGTCTATACTTTCTGATGGGATGCAAGTCACTTATGTTGGCTTGCAAGACCGCCTATGGATTAGAGATCCTAGTTTGTACAGAATATTGGGCTTGGTGTGGCTAAAATGACAAACAACAGAAGTAACAAGTTTAAGAAAAAAAATAGACGATAAGAAGAAGTGTATGGAAACAAGAATGGTTTGCAAGGTTGGGAAGATCTTTGGTGGGGATACGTTCAACTCATTGTTGACTCTTGGAGACTTCCTGGACAATTCGTGGCAGTTTTCTTTAGCAAGGTGTTTTGAAAGTTGTTTGCCCTTACCTGCTTCCTAGGGTTGAGAAAGAATGACTAGCTCACTCCCAGTTGGTTACATGGGATTAGAATTTACAGATTCTTGGTTTCTAGCCTAATGCCTTAACCAACACCTTAACTGGCTCTTTGAAGAGAAACAATAAACAATAAACACTCAGTTTATGTATATTTTCTTTTGTTTTCTGACGTCATCTCTTTCATTCCTTTGGCTTACTATGTCTTACTCTTTCTCTGTGCTTTGTACAACATTGCTTATCCTGATCCTAGTAGCATGAAGTGTATGTAAATGTGATATGCAATAAAAGACACTTTAGTTCAATGCTTTTCGCTAAGCCTGCTTTATTGATGTAGAATGCGCACTTGAAAACTGGAAATAAACTTTAAAAGTACAGCAGTAGCTTTCCATGACCTACACCCTCTTGTGGCAGCTGATGGAAGTTGCATGTTCAAGGCATATTTTCCCTAAAAAAAAAAAAAAAGTTTTCAGATAACTTTATTAGATTTTTGAAACTAGAAAAAACAAAAAGTAACAAAAAGTAATAATTAAGATGGAAAAGACAAAAAAAGTAAAGAATTAAAGAGAAAGCAAAGCCAAAGGTGCAGAAAGAAAAGAAGTACAAAGAAATTACTCCTGACTTTCTTTTAAAACAGTGATGATTAGTGATTAGTGATGATTAGAAACAATAGTAGATAATCAAGGCTTCCTGATAAAATAATCAGTTTAAAGAAAGGAGGGTTAAGAATTCAATTAACATAGAATTATTGTTAATGAAACCCTGAATATATTAAATATGCAAGTCTGATTTAAAAACAGGGTTGCTGTTCTCCACATTGGTCAGTGAAAATTGGAAGGATGATGTGCAGCAATTGATACATTTATATATCTGTGAATAATAACCTATATGGATAAAATTATTTATACCCAGTAGCATACTATTGATCTCTTCTTTTTCTCTGTATCATGATACCACATTTGGCTTCTTTTCTTTCAATCTTTTGAGGATCAGGGCAGTTATGCAGCGAGTGATCACTTTATTTTGGTTAATGACCAACCTGAAGCAAGGTATATAAGAAGACCCATAGAAGAATAGCATACTTAAGTAGAACAACTCAGCATTGTGCTCTAGAGAGAAGAGCAGTGCAATTTTAACACTTTCGCCAACTTTTGGGTGGGCTTTTAAAAAACATAAACACATTTGTAATTTATTTTATTTAGCTATATTTATCACATGTATACCTGGCCTTTCTATCTGGCTACCTAGATTTAGAGCATTAGAATTATTAAACTCCAATTACCAATACAGGTAATACTCCAATGCTACCAATACAGGTAGTCCTCAATTTATGACCACAATTAAGCCCAACATTCCTGTTGTTAAGTGAAACATTTGTTAAATGAGTTTTACCCCATTTTATGACTTTTCTTGCCACAGTTGTTAAGCGAATCACTGAAATGGTTAAGTTAGTAACACCATTGTTAAGTGAGTCTGGCTTTCACATTGACTTTGCTTATGAGAAGGTCATATGACTTGAAACACTGCAACTGTCATAAATATGAGTCTGTTGTCAGGCATCACATGTCACTACTGCCATGGACATGTAAATCACATGTCCATGGCAGTAGTGGGTTTCAATTTCGGCTGCTACTGGTTTGCTCATGGGTGCTCGCGTGCTTGCACACTTCCGCGACGCTTCTGCGCATGCACAGAGATGTCTGGACGGGTGGGCGGAGCCTTCTGCCTCCGCCGCTACCGATTTACCCGAACCAGTAGCAGCAAACCAGTAGCAACCCACCACTGTTCCATGGGGATGCTGCAATGGTCATAAGTGTGAAAAACGGCCATAAATCACTTTTTTCAATCCTGTTGCAACTTTAAACTGTCACTAAATGAACTTTTGTAAGTCAAGGACTACTTGTATTCTGAAAAAAGGCACTACATGGCTGAATATCAAAGGTACAATTTGGGGGGTGGGTAGGCCTGGTGGCTGACAGTAGAATCTGGGGAGTCTGCAAGCTGTAGGAGATCCATATTTGCTGCAGAGAGTCCAGGCATGATCAGTGGTGGGTTCCTCCCGGTTCGGCCGAGCCGGTAGCGGTGACGATATGACATCACTGAACTGGTTCTCCCCCTCGCCCCCCCACCTCCCCACCCACCCACATTATTCTTACCTTTTATTTGGTCCCACCCCCAATCTATTGCTGGTCCCTGAGTCCCAGCTGATGACTAGAGGGAAAAAAACTGTTTAAACTCTTGCTGCGGGGCTTCAAAGGGCCGTCCTACAGCTGATCAGTGTTAAAAGCAAACAAATGAGTCGGGTCGTAAGTGTGAGGACTGGTCGTAAGTGCAAGGACCTTCCAGAAATGACTCTGACCAGCTAGCCACGCCCACCTAGTCACATGACCTCCAAGCCACACTCACAAAATAAGCCATGCCCACAGAACCGGTAGTAAAAAAATTTAGAACCCACCCCTGGGCATGATGGTGTAGAAGCTCACTTGAAGGTCTCAGTTTTTGTAAACCATTGTGGAGGAGGACTACACGACAGCCTTCTCATAGGCATTGGAAAAACAAGAGATGGTATTTTTGTACCCTTTCATTTTCTTAGTTCGGGATGGAGCAATCGTGAAGCACTACCGAATCAAACAAATGGACAACGGTGATTTTTTTTTGACACGGAGGGCAACATTTCACACTTTGAATGCTTTTGTCATGCACTACAGTAAATCCAGTGACGGGCTGTGTGTAAGGCTTGGGAGGCCCTGCATAAAGGTACAGTATGAAGTCTGAATGTTTCTCCTCTCCCCCTGAAAATCCAGAGATTAGTATTTGATTATCGAGTTAATTCAGGTATGATTCCCCTACATGCTGTGATCACTGCTTTAAGAAATGCACTTAACTGTATCATTCCATTCCTTAGGCATTTCAACATCATATCATTTTGGGCAAATAAATGTGCAATTGAGGTGGAAAAGAGGCATGTCACTGTGTGATTTATGAAGTCACAGTATAAACTTATATTGAGATGAAATCGCTAAGCTCATAACTCTTCCTGTCTCTAAGTGGTGCCTAAAAACAGAAGCCACAGATCCGATCAGGGTGGTAGAGACAGTACTTAAATATACGTTAAAGCTTTCTGGCTTTCTCCTGCCTCCATCTAGGGATATTTTAATCTCCAAGATACTAAGAGAAACACTTGAACAAAATCACCTATTAGTTGAATATCTGAAGCTTTTCCTACATTATAGATCATTTCAAAAAGCAATTGCATCAAGATGTGGATGTGTTCACATTTACTCTTTTGATTCACTGAATCAAAAGACTTATGAAATGGAGACAGCGTGAAGATTAACTCCTTGCATTTTGCAGAGTTACCCAATGAATAAGCAAATATGTTTTGGTTTTTTTTAAACAATCTATTTCTTCATCCACTTTTGGTATTTATTTTGGTGAAAACAAATCTGCCCTTTTATATACATTTTTCCTAAGACTCACATTTTTTAAAACGTATTTTTCTATAGTGCTCAGAGTTTAACAGTTGGATGTAAATATAAATTAGATTGGTTCATATTAAAATATAAATCTGTCCAAGTTGAGGGGTGTTGTATTCAAAACATACCCGGTCCTCATGCAGTGCAGGATATGCAAAGCCCAAGATTTCCAGATAATTCTTGCCATGCCTCTTCCTCCCCCCCCTCATTTATCAGATTAATGAAATAAATTGTGCTTTGACCTACCTGTAATTGCCCAGAAAACTTAAGTTATTAATTCATATTTTCTGGACATCTTCCTAAAACCCTCCAGAGATGGAAAACCCATAACCTTTGTTAGCAGATTATTCCATTGTTGTACAGATTCATGATCAGTAAATTCCTCCTTCTGTTTAAATAAGGAAGAAATCTAGGTAGCTAAATTTTTTACCCATTACTTCCAGTCCAATTTCTCTGGCAATGGGAAATAGTCCAAAATCTTCCCTGTAAGACCATGTAAACACTTCTATTTTGTCTCCCTTTCCCCAGGCTGAACATCCAAGTTTTTTCAGCCCCTCAGCCAACCTGCCTTAATGTTCTGTTTCTGTATCACTTTTGTTGTCCGCACCTTCTCACTTTCAGTATTCCTATGGAAATGTGGTACTCAGAATCACACACTGTACTGTAGTAATCTTGCCAGGGCAGAATTTCATGTGCCTTTGACACAGTATTTCTTCTTGAAGCACCCCAGACGTAGTTTTAGAACTACGTCACACTGTTGACAGCTTCTTGTTAGTGACCTCATCTATGCCTGCTCTGATATAGCCATGAATTCTTCATCTTGTAGGTGTGCTCTATTATTGTTTTTCCGCTGAATATAATACCCTGTCTATCTCCCTGTTGAAGGTCATCTATCATTTTATGAATAAAACAGCCTGTGGTAAAATTAAGGTGAAGCCAGCAACAAGGTACCTATAATACCATAGCCTGTGTGTAGCCTGGAAAAATAAAGCACAATAAAATCTATAGAGATTCTCAGTCATCCAGGTCATGGTTGTCCCAAAGGTGCTTTTTCAAGAGGCAATTGGACTTTCTGTTTTTTCTTTGAAGACATTTCACTTTTGATCCAAGAAGCTTTTTCAGCTCTGGCTGGATGGTGAGGAGAACTGAAGAAGCTTCTTGGATGAGAAGTGAAATGTCTTCAAAGAAAAGCCAGTTGCCTCTTGAAAAAGCACCTTTGGGACAAAAGCACAAAAAGGAACTGTTGGAAATACCACAATGTAGGTATCAAGCAAACCTATTTGAAGGGGATATTTCACAGGAGTGATATAGCACTGCTTGCTTTTTGAAGGCCCACATGAATGATAACAAAGCTGAAAAGTGAAAGAGGGATTCCTTCAGACAGTCTGGCCTCAGAAGGTAACACGATGCCAATTGTTTAGGGATGTAAAGTTTATCACCAGTGTTCTGAATTGATCTAAGAGATGGATTAGTGGAAGTGTCACACTGAGTGGACTCTGGCTACAGAATAAGTGACAATTCTAAACCATTTTCAATGCATAATGGGCTTTGCCATAAGCATGTTGCAATAAGCACAGTGCAATAAGCAAAGCATGCAGTGATCAAAGCTGAAGCAATTACCAGAGGATTACTTATGTCTCAGGAATAATATGATCAGCCTTAGTCATAAGTGATGAAAAGTGACTGAGCAGCAGAGCTCCTTGCACCTCTAGTGAATGATAAATCCAAGAACATCTCTGTGCAATGCAGATGGTGATTGAAAGAGAGGGCAATCTGTTTGATAGTGCCAAGTTCTGTTCTTGATTGGATGGACAGTTATTGACATCCAATTTTAGTATGGTAAGACTGATTCGATTTCAGTTGCCTTACTTTTGTTAGATTAAAAAAAAAACATGGACTTTGCCCCCCTCCCCCCCCGGTACATTTAAACATGACACAAACATGCTCTGAAGATATCCTTTTTTTTTTCCTGCTGTGTTTCTATGATATTACCTTCATCCCAGAGCAGTCTCAAGGTGTATAAAATCAGTTAGGCTTTATTACTATTACTCTGGAGAAAAGTTGGATTTCTGTCATTAATAGGAAACAGAAGTGAGAGATAGGGGTAGGCAGCTGGGACAGGATGTTTCAGGCTGGTACCTCGACTTACGACCACAATTGAGCCCCAAATTTATGATACTAAGAAATTTGTCAAGTGAATTTTGCCCCATTTTACAATTTTTCTTGCCACATTTGTAAACTGCAATTGTTAATTAGTAACACGGTGGTTAAGTGAATCTGGCTCCCCGATTGATTTTGCTGATCAGAAGATCACAAAATGTGATCGCATGATTCCAGGACACTGCAAATCATCTGTAAATACGAACCAGGTGTCAAAGATCCGAATGTAAATCGCATGACCAATGGGATGCTGCAATGGTCATAAGTGTGAAAAATGGCTGTAAGTCACCTTTTCAGTGCCACTCTAGCTTTGAACAGTCACTAAATGAACTGTTGTAAGTCGAGGACTACCTGTATAGCATTCTTATGACTCAAGAATGGATGGATAGTGCTATAACTCTGCAGCGGGAAAATGCCCGAGAGATTACTATTGTCTACCTATTGGTAACATCTTAATGCATATCCAGAGATAAATCCTTCCAGTGTTTATCTGTAAGTAATTCTTCGTATCTTCTTAGCAACCTTTTCTTCATGCTGAACCGTTCTAGTTTCCCCATAAAGCTTTTTTTTTTATAATGCTGGCCACCTTTGTTGCCATCTCTGAATTTGATACCTTTGTCTTCATTCTTTCCGCAAATGCAAAAAAGTACAACTACTAATATTCTGTGCGTGCCTCTAATAAAATTGTAGCACCAAAAGGTTCTGTGTGGAGGCATAGGTAAGTACCTTTTACATTAAAAAAAAAACAGTCTGGAAACTTTGTTTTCATTGCTTGTACAACTTTTAATTAGTCTTCAGAAAGGAGGAAAATCAGTTGAGGAATATCAGGGTTTTATCAAGTGATTAGTTGTTTGATTGATTATCTGCCATCAAGTCGTTTTCGAGTCCTAGCAACCACATAGATAGATTTTCTCTATGATTTATTAAGTAGAAATAATTAATTCAGACTTTAAACCCTGTGGATTGGAGATAGGTAGATTTTTTTTCCTTCTGGAGAACATTGGTTTCTACACCAAGTATCGATTATCTTGACCAAGTTCTTCTCTTGTTTTTAAAAAAATAGCAATTGCACTAATTCTCACACATACTTTAAGGCTTAATACAAAAAGTCTTCAGACTGTGCAGGAATCTTGCTGCATCTCCACACCAGTGTCAATGCCAGTAGGTGAAGGAAGCCCTGAGAGGACTCCAGAAGCTCAGGAATGAATGATGAAATGATGGTTTCAATGTTGTCATGGCAACTGAAGAACCCAATATAGTCATCTGCCATAAACAATGAATACTCATCTCTCACCTGCTAGACCCATATTGTGAAGGGTGTTAAATAAAGCCTTTGGATGAATTTAAATCACCCAGTCAAGTCATCATCCTGTTCCCTTTACCAAATTTTATAGAGGATTCAGACATGATCCTCTATCTGTAACCATCTCAGCTTCTCCACCATTTCCATTTGTTTCTTGATAGGAAAACAATTCCCCTGTGGAAATAAATATGGAGCATCTCACCAGTAAAACTGGGGTGGGGGAAAAAGGAGGATGTTAGGAGCCATCTATCTGGAAGCACCCCAACACACATGGCTCATCCTAGGTATTTTTGAATTTGAAAACATTGAAATAATGTTTTCTGGCTTTGAAAGGAAACGCATCTAAAATAAAAATCATAAAATGAGAGTGTGACAATAAGAACATAGCCTTCCCTGCTGGAAGTTAGTGCCCAAAGCAACTGTTTCATGCTGCTTTAGTGAAATGAGACTTTCATCAAGGCAACATGCTGTCTTTACAGTAGAAAGTATTTGGTAGTCATTGTAAGAATAGGCATCTTTTTGTTAAAAGCGTGGCTTTATTTGTTGTCCAAAGCTTTTTTTGTTTAGAGGACCAATTATTAATGAAAACTTGCAAAGTTTGCCATGTTGGCATTCTTGGGTAAAGCAAAAATGGATGTTTATGCATGCTGTTTTATTTCTATCCAGACAGAAGTCCCAACTCCATATGATTTATCATATCAAACTGTAGATCACTGGGAGATTGACCGAAATTCTCTACAACTTTTAAACAGATTGGGTTCCGGGCAATTTGGTGAGGTCTGGGAAGGATTATGGAATAACAGAACACCAGTGGCAGTTAAAACATTAAAACCAGGTAAGTTGAACTCTTCTGTAATTTTCCTAGACCAGTGATGGCTAACCTTTTTGCCATCTCATGCCAGGAGAGGGGGGTGGGGGTGGGGGTCGTGCACACGTGCTCACACCCATAATTCTATGCACCCCCACCTGCGCATGTGCGTGTGACACCCTCCACTGCTCCCCCTGCTCCTGGCATGTGATGGCCCAGTAGGCCCATTTTTCTCTCTTGCCTGGCTCCAGAGCCTCTCTAGGAGTCTGGGGAGGGCAAAAACGGCTTTCCCCACCCCTTGGTGGGCCGTTTGCCGCCCATTTAAACTCTGAGTTTTTCTCTCACCCGCTGCCCCTCCAAAAATCACCTTCTCCCCTTCGGTTTCTGCCGAAGTAAAGATAGTTTAAATTGTTCTCAATCTGCTTACACCGCCGATCTTTGCACCGTACTCACTCTTCTGCTTCCCGCTGGTCCCTCTTGGGGGGGGTCGGGCCTCTGAGTCAGCTGCACCGGCCGGCTTCTTCTAAGGTTGGAATGAGGGTCCTTCTTGGTGCGGTGGGAGGTCGCACCTCTCCTCACTTCCTCCGAAGATTCACCTCCTTACTGCTGATCCCTCCAGGACCGATCTTCACCCAGAAGGGCACCAAAAACTTAGAGATTCGGCACTGGGAACAGAGTGCTTCTTTCCCGTGCCGCCTTGACCCTACGTCACCGCCGGAAGTCTAAAATTTAACTTATTGTTGATCCATTAAGTCAACTTTCATCACCCCAAGTTTTCCTACCCTCTCATCTTCCCCAGAAGCTCATTACTACATTTAGTCCTTAGATCTCCCAGTGTGTATCTTTTGAATTTCTGCCCAGATTGGATGAATCATCTTCTCCTTGCTTTCCCAGTCCTGCCCTCCTTTAAATTGCAACGGAGCCTCACAGTTTCAGTAAGTGCTGCTTATTCTATGAAGTTGAACCTTGTTCTTCCTTGCTGCAAATGTCCCATGGATTAACAGTAGAAGGTAGAAAGGAAGGAACCTGCTCCCTTTGCTTTAATCATTACAACATCAAAACAACATTGATACCACAATAAGAGGGGTTGGCATTACCATCAGAGGAAAGAATGTGGTAAAAGGGATGCCAAGACATCCCAGGGAGTAGACATCTGGGAAAGAAAAATGAAAGGAAAAGTCAAAGGTGGAAGTTTTCCCCTCACAGAAGCCAGCCTTCCCAAAAATTTGCACAAATAGGAAGAGCAAGAAGCAGAGGAACAGCCAATCTGATTCTTGTAGAGACTGTAGTCAGTACCAAGCAGCTCCATTGCTAAACTACTACTGTCTGGATTGGAATGTTGAAAGACAGCAGGAACAAACAGAGAGAACAACAGGAGAATTGTTCTATATCAGAAGTAGGGCCAGGCCTGAGGTGACTGAGGAAGACTGCTACTTCTAAGGAGGCACAGATCAGTGGTGGGTTCCTTCCGGTTTGGCCTGGTTCCACCGAGCCGGTAGCGGTGACGATATGACATCACTGAACCGGTTGTTAGGACTGAAATATTAGCCATGGGATTTAGTGACAAATTCTTTTTGTCGAAGTGGAAAGCAAAGTGGAAGGCTTTAAAAAAAATCAGATGGATGGTGAGAATGTTCAAGTAAAAATCTCATAGCATTGTACAGTGAATAGTGAGTTTGAATGTGAGAGTCATTTTTGTTCAAGCGATGGATAGCATGAATAAGTTTTGTTTTGATTTTTTTTACAAAAAACCCCTCTTATACTAACCAACAAAATACTTGCAGTATTTTTTAGGCACGGTTAAATAAATATTGTAGGATAGAGAGCTATTGAGACTTATTGTAGAACAGAGAACTATTGTAACATAGAAAGCAATCTGAACTATTTACCGTATTTTTCGGAGTATAAGACGCACCTTCCCCCCCCAAAAGGAGGTGAAAATTTAGGTGCGTCTTATACACCGAATGTAGCTCCACCCACCCACTGGCCCCCACCCTTTGGCCTCTGCCTTGCAGCACTTACGTTCTTGCAAGCAAACAGCAAGAAAAAACAGTTCCTTTCAGCGTCAGCACAGCCTAATTAGCGCAAGTTGATTGGATCGGCCTCCTGACTCTCAGCTGATTTGCTCTCAGCTGTTTTGTGCAGAGCTCTGCTGCAGGCAAGAAAATTGCTGGAGTAGATTTTTTTTCCCCTTGTGCTAATCAAGCTATGCTGAAAATGAAACTGGAAGTAAAGCAGGCTGTTTGCTGTTTGCTGCAATGAGGCAAAATTGCTCAGAGACATAGGCAGAGGGAGATTTCTTTTTCTTTGTTTCCTCACCAAAAAAAGTAGGTGCGTCTTATACTCCGAAAAATATGGTATTTAAAAAAGAACATAGGGATAATAATCTCTAGGCTTATTGAATGCTACACATTTGAAATTTTCACACGATAAAACCATTTGAGCCATTTTCTCCATTTGCTTAAAAATTAATCTTTGATCCTTCCAATGTTATATAAAAGGACAAATGATTAAACTGCAGCTTTTACAACTAGAAAGGCCTTCAATTAACCTCACACACATGCCTACACACACACACACACCATACTAATTAAACTGGCCCCAATCTTCACAGAAACAAAGTAGTCCCATGAAGCACTTGCAAGATCTTTGATTAATATATCAGCATTGGAATAATTTTTTTTGGGAAAACCATGCCAGCTGCATTTGTAAGTCTACTAACTCATTATGTGCTTTAACCATTTTACATTTTTAATGCATTCCAACACTAGGTTTGACCTTGTATTTTCTTATCGCTGATGAATTTTCCTGATGCCTTTTAAAAGGAAGGGAGGGATAGTAAAAGAAAGAAGAGTAGAAGATATCTGGCAGTGAGATTTTAGTCATTATTTGGTAAGAATACCTGATAGATACGATAGATTTTTCTATCGTATTTCCAGATCCCTGCACAAATGGATAGCCATGTTCCTGTCAAACAGGCAACAAGTAGTCAAAATAAGCTGACTTTGTATAAAAAAGAACACCACTGGGGGGGGGGGCGGCAAAGCCCTACTAAGCAGGTATATACAAAAAGTATGAAGGCTATTGCTTAACGCATTGTAAGCCACCCTGAGTCTCTGGAGAAGGGCGGCATATAAATCGAACCAATAAATAAATAATAAATAAATAAATAGGGAGGGCCCTATCAAACCTGGCACTAGTTAACAGTGGTGTCCCCCAAGGCAGCGTTCTAGGACCCACACATTTCTGTTTTACATCAATGACCTATGCAATCATATTATAAGCAGCTGTGTCCTCTTCGCTGATGATGTAAAATTATTTAACACCACTGACAATGCTGCTGCCCTTCAAAGTGACCTTGACCATGTGTCAGAATGGTCGCGCATTTGGCAACTCCAAATATCAACCAACAAATGCTCTGTCCTACACATTGGCAATAAAAATCAGAACACCAAATACAAGTTGGGCAGAAACGACCTTGTAGATGACCTTCACTCTTTCAAGGACCTAAGAGTACTCATCTCAAATGATCTAAGCCCCAGAGCTCACTGTAACAGCATTGCCAAAAAGGCACTAAGAATTGTTAACCTAATTTTGCAAAGCTTCTTCTCCAGTAACACTGTATTGCTAAATAGGGCATACAAAATCTTTGCCAGACCAATTCTCGAATACAGCTCATCTGCCTGGAATCCACACTGTATATCGGACATTAATACAATTGAGCAGGTCCAGAGATACTTCACGAGAAGAGTAGTCCTCTACTCACAATAGAATCCTGTATGCCACCAGGCTTGAAATTTTGGGCTTGGTGGTGGGGGTAATATGACTGGGTAGGCGTGGCCAACTTTTATTTTTAACTTTTAAAAGCATTTTTTCTACAACCTCTTCGGCTGAAGAGGTTGTAAAAAAATGCTTTTAAAAGGCTCTGATGATCAGGCAACTCAGCTGGGATTGTCAGAGCCTTTTAAAAGCCTCTGACGATCCCAGCTGAGCCGTGTGATCATCAGAGGCTTTTTTTTTCTTTTAAAAGCATTTTTTTGGCCGAAGAAAAAAATGCTTTTAAAAGTAAAAAAAAAAAAAGCCTCTGATGATCGCGCAGCTCAGCTGGGCATGGGGGGGGGGGTGCAGAGATTTTTGCTACCGGTTCTCCGAACCACCCGCTGCCATCGCTACCGGATTGGGTGATCCAGTCTGAACCGGGAGCACCCCAGTCTCCCACCTCCACAACAATAACAACAACAAAGGAATTTCATCCTCACTTAAATGGACTATATTGACAAGACACAGGCAGAAAAAACATTCAGCGCAACACCAATCTAGACTACTTGTTTAAATTGTCGTGAAATCTGATTTTTTCCTGGCATGGATTTACTGCATTGAGAGGGCAGCAGAGCACTGTGTTTCATTTCTTCACACCAAAACTTGCAATACTTATTTATTATAACAGGTAATAGAATATTTCCAAAATACAATGAGCTATAACAATATATCTTGAAGATGGTGAAGAGGTCTTTGTTATGGATTAAATCTGTGGCTAGAGGTTGAATTTGGATAGCTAAGATGTTGAAAATTACCGCCCATTTTCTGATCATGCTTCCATTCTGAGAATTCAGATGAACAGTGAAACCAATAATACTGCTGTGATTTCATCTTTGGTAATATTTATGGGGGGGATTGAGGGAAGTTGGAGGACCAGAACTAGAACTGCTATTATTGCTGAATTTTTTTTTAGAATTCATTTTTGGGGGGCAAAAAGTAATGTGTTTTCCTTTGCTATTTCAATTTCATAAATTCCTTATCTGAATTATGTAGGGGGAGGGATTTGCATTGCTATCTATGCTGATTAGTGAAGAGGCAGACAATCTCCCTGGTTATTTCCACAAGACTGTGGGGCAAACCAGAATAGCCCTTAATAACACACACTAATTTTCTTTCACCGCTGTTCTCATTTCAGGTTCAATGGATCCAAAAGACTTCCTCAGGGAGGCACAGATAATGAAGAATTTGAGACACCCTAAGCTTATACAGCTCTATGCTGTTTGCACTTTACAGGATCCAATTTATATTGTTACAGAGCTGATGAGACATGGGAGTCTGCTAGAATACCTCCAAAGTGAGTAGAAAACATTTCATTTAGATAGAGTGTGGCAGTCTGCAGTAAAGCAAACACACTGGTATTAAAAAAAAAGTGGGGTGTGGGGGGGGGGAAAGAGAAGAAATAGAGATGAGCAGATCAATTTAGTGTGATTGGATATGAAGCCAGTAATGACTGGCAGGGATTGACAGGGTATGTGTGCATCTGTGTGTCCCAAACAATTTACACTTTGGATGGCATGCTGGGGATATATACTAAGAAATGATGGGGCAGACAAAAGCTAAAGTAGATTTAATTTAGATTTAATCTTAACAAAGTGAAATGAAATAGTCAATATGATTGTTCCTTCTGCCCCTTCAGTCTCATTTAACATTCTAATCTAGTGGGAATTTTGGAATGGTGTGGCAAAGTCCCTCTCAAAGCTTTGGGAAGGTATGTGAACCGTCTATTGGAGCCTTCATAGCTACTCAGAGACATCACAAAATGCCCTCCCAAACAAACAAAAATAGAAGGTCATTGTTATTTCTACATAGTAAAAACAGTCTTTCTTTGTCTATACATGTCCCAGGGACATTCCCAGACAACCTGAAGAAGATCCCTTTGTTTTTTCTTTCTACTACATGAATGTGCTGTCACAGAAAGCCTGAAAAATGCTGTGTAAACTTAAACATTTATGGGAAAGGATTTCTAGAAAAAGGATGCAACTTTGCATTTTATTTTTATGCAGATGCATATCTGTTTGTCTCTGTTTCTGATAACAAATCAAAACTTTATAATATATTAGAAGTATAGTAAAGGGTGGACCATCCTCTCAGCAATCTTTGCTTTGGATCCTCAGTTTATGAAACTGGCTGCTTCAAAGTTATCCAGAAAACTGCATGACTGAGAAAAGGCCCTGACCCAGGCTTTTCTGGTCCATATTGTGTTCTTGAATTCTTCCTTACCTGATGTATCATTTCAGAATGAGATACAGATAGATGGATAGGATAGGATAGGATAGGATAGGATAGGATAGGATAGGATAGGATAGAATAGAATAGAATAGAATAGAATAGAATAGAATAGAATAGAATAGAATAGATTTTTTTTTTAATTGGCCAACTGTGATTGGACTTTGACTTGGTGCATATGCTCTCAATGTACATAAAAGAAAATATACGTTCATCAAGAATCATAAGGTACAACACTTAATGATGGTCAGAGGGTACAAATAAGCAATCAGGAAACAGTCAATATCAATATAAATTGTAAGGATCCAAGCAACAAAGTTACAGTCATACAGTCATAAGTGGAAGGAGATGGGTGGTGGGAACAATGAGAAAATTAATAGTAGTGCAGACTTAGTAAATAGTTTGACAGTGTTGAGGGAATTATAGACAGACAGACAAATAGTTGGATGACAGATGGACAGTTATTTGTGTCTTTGACTCAGCATTGACTTCTGGCAACTGTCTGGACACGTTCCTGCAGTTTTCTTCACAAGATACTAGAAGTTGTTTTCCCTTTTCTTCCTGCTAAGGCTGAGAGAAAGTAACTGGTCCAAGGTCATCTGGAGGGCTTTGTGCCTAGGCAGTACTAAAACTCACAGTTTCCTAGTTTCCAGCCTGGTGTCTTAACTACTACACTAAATTGGCTTTCTCCCCAGGAGAAGTACTACACATGCACACGCACACACACGCGCGCACACACGACCTCTCTGAGGTTTAAAGCCAGAATATGTGTGCGCGCGCACGTGCACACACTTTTGAGAAAGAGATTGTTTGTATTCTGTTTTTCATCCTAGCCTGGCTGTAGATGGGCAATGTTTACAAAACAGCCATGATGAGTCTCAAGCTTCTCATTTCCTCCTTGCCAGCTCTAGTCTTTACATCTTCTGTTAAAAGAAGTATAGTGGGACTTTACAAGTATAATATGAAGAGAACATGTTATATCCATGGGGATCTAGACCATAAAAAAAAAGGTGGGGAAAAGTGGATGCTAATAACATCTTCTCTATAGGTACAAATGCAACTTTCAATAGCAGGGAAGATTCAGTCCCATTTTGACTTGCAATACTAACAGTGGGATATTTTGTATAATGTTCATTAGTTACTTTACCCCAACATATTCCTTCCCAACTACATACTACAATACTGTTGTAAGATCCTATTAGGGATGCGGTGGCTCAGTAGCTAAGACGCTGAGCTTGTTGATCAAAAGGTCAACAGTTCAGCGGTTCGAATCCCTAGCGCCATGTAACGGGGTGAGCTTCCATTACTTGTCCCAGCTTCTGCCAACCTAGCAGTTCGAAAGCACGTACAAAATGCAAGTAGAAAAATAGGGACCACCTTTGGTGGGAAGGTAACAGTGTTCCGTGTGCCTTTGTTGTTTAGTCATGCTGGCCACATGACTATGGAGATGTCTTCAGACAGCGCTGGCTCTTTGGCTTTGAAACGGAGATGAGTACCGCCCCTAGATTCGGGAACAACTAGCACATATGTGCTAGTTACCTTTACCTTTAAGATCCTCTCAGTAGTTAATCTTCAGTATGGTATAATGTAACTTGACTATAATACCTGATTCTTAAAACCACAAATCCTCATCCACCTTCCTTCTCACCTCCCAAACTGTAGTTTTAACATGATGGCTGCAGCTGGTTATTCAGCGAATTGGGTGAAGCTGAAAGTAAGTGCTGCAATGCTTTCACTAAAGAGAATTAATGAAATAAACAAATGCTACTGCAGCAGAAAAAAAGGTCAGGGGAAAAAGCAAGTACACATATCTCAAGGAACAGTAGCAGTTGGTGATTACGATGCCTTCTTTCTGCTACTTAGCCTTTGATATCTGCTGAAACACTTATAGTGCTTGTCACTCATTTCTATTCTTGTCTCCCAGCTGTTCTACTTTCCTCCAGCAGTTAAAAAACAAAACACAATAAAAAAAGAGTCATCCTGTTGCAACTTTAGTCTGGCTGGGTGAAGAAGGAAAATGAGCAGTAGGCCCTTAATGACAGCCTTGTAGATCAAAACATTGCCATCTTGTGGGATCTAGGAAGGGTGCTTTTTCCATGGCAGACCCTGCCCTATGGAAAGCCTTTTCTATTGAAGTTTCCACCCTTCTAAGCCTTCTGAAAAGCCTTTAAGACCTAGATGTCTATGGAGATTCTCAGTCATCCAAGTCATGGTTTGTCCCAAAGGTGCTTTTCCAAAAGGAAACTGAACTTTGTTTTTCCTTGAAGACATTTTGCTTCTTATCCAAGAAGTTCAGTTCAGTTCAGCTCATCTCAGTTCAATTGAAGCTTCTTGGATCAGGGAGTGAAACATCTTCAAGGAAAAAGAAAATCCAATTGCCTTTTCAAAAAGCACTTTTGGGACCTTAAGACCTGCCTTTTCCTCCAAGTGTTGGGATAAGGTGAGATGGATGAGAAGATTTAACAAGGGACTGCATGTGGAACCTTAACTCTGCTGCAAGTTTTTAATGTTTATGGTTTTCCTAGATATGTATTATTTTGTTTTATTAGTGTTTTAATTGTCGATTGGGAACTGTCTAGAGTTGGAGTTAGGAATGGACAACTGTATAAGTGTTTTAAATAAAATAAATAAAAACCTCCAATAATTTTATTGGACAAGTTTGGAGAAATGGACCCAGCTCTATTACATAATTAGAGTCCAGTCACTTCCCTTTTCCTTTCTAGAGAAGGTTGTTAAGAAATTGGCTACAAAACTACAAAGGGTGAGTTCCTGCTGGAGTAGCTGTGCCTAACTCTGGCAGGTATACCAATTGTCTACCATTCAAGAACATAACATCCTGGTAATTGTCACTCTTACACTCATCTCTACGCTGAAGAGGCAATTATGCTTGTAATGCAGAATGCTATGGTCAGCATGCTCACTGGCACCATTCAATATAGCCATATACAGCAAGAGCAGAATTGGCTGCCAGCTGGTTTCCACATACAGGTCAGGTCCTACATACAGCAGCTTGGGGCCTGGTTATCTGCAAGGCTGCTTATTCCAGGTAGAATCTGTCTGTCCAAGGCCTACCTGTAAAGAGTGCTTATTGAAAATCATGTCAAGAAGACTATTTCCCCCAACCTTCTCCAAATATTCCTTCCTTGTAGATGATGCAGGTACCAGAATCCATTTGCCAGAACAGGTAGATATGGCAGCTCAAGTGGCCTCTGGAATGGCTTACCTGGAATCCCAAAATTTCATCCACCGAGATTTGGCAGCAAGGAATGTCCTGGTTGGTGATCACAATGTTTACAAAGTGGCAGATTTTGGACTTGCACGGGTTTTTAAGGTATAATTTTTAAACTGATGTCTCAGATATTTGAATACTTTAGTTATATTAGACTCAAAAGCTTCAATATCTGGCAAATAATTTTGATTTCAAGGACACACAAGAAAGTCTTAGAGGAATCTTCCCCTTGATTGTCCTCACATACACTTTAAGAAACACCGCCCTAAATGATATAACTTCTGAAAATGTGGTATTTAAGAATGGAATTGCTCTATGCAGAGGCAGCATCTGTATAGGGTAACTAATTTTGGGGACAAAGAACCATAATCATTGTAGTGGAATTTCCAACATAAGAACCAGCTGTTTGGCTGTAGCTAGAGACAAAGGCTATGTTTGGAAATCACAGCGAGACACAATTCTAATTTACCATGAAATGTGGTGTTTTACCTTGCTCTGTTTCTCTTAGCTAGACTTCCTGACAGCAGCAATGGCTAAATAAAAACTCCTCCTGTGATTTGTTTAGTGTGCACTTTTAGAACACTGACTGCTCATTCCTTGATCTGCTGCACCTCCTGCTGATGTGCTGACTTGTGAAAGGGCAAGAGGTTGTGAGTTGATTTCTGTAGATTGGCTTTTTGCTTCAGGCTTGTTGGGATTAGGTGCTGTCTGGAACCAGCAAATCAAGACAATATACTACAGAAAATTTGTAGGTGGATACTGTAGGTTCAAGCAGCAGCATTGGCAGCATTTATGATGCGATCTGCGTGAGACCTTTCAGAGATAAAGATATATTGGTAGATATTCAGCAAAATAATGTTTTTATTTGTCCAGGCTGTCTTTGACCCCATTAGATGGAATCACTCCCTCCCCTATTTATCTTTTTGGTCTTATTTTGATTACAAAGAACCAGCAACTTTAACAACAGCTTAAAATTAAAAGTGAATGTCTCCATATGTTACATTTGGAAGAGCTGGTTCCAGTTATGGTTACTCTAATGGAGGGGAAAAAATCAGAGTTTTGATCATGGCAAACAAATCACAGGAGTTTTTTCTCCCAGGGATAAAAACTGATTCAGCTTGGTCTTCCAAATTGATTCATTTTTAAGTGAAATGAAATGCATTTTCAATTGGATGGATTCATACTTTTAAACTGATTCGGATAAAAGTAGGTTTGTTTCTTTTTTGAATTAAAATTTGGAGGTGACTGATTTGGTTTTATCCATCAGATTGATCTGATGATTTCATTACAATATTGGATTCAGGTGAATGGTTCTATCAAACTGCCTTCACGTTAACATTTTAGATTAAATATTTGCATTGGACTTTATTTCTGTGAATTGTTTATGTACCCTAGAAAGTAGAGAGACCAAATCAGGGGCAACCAATTTGCCTTAACATGATATACAAATGCAGTCCTAATTTTAAAAGGTACACTGAGATCTTCATGGTGAATCTGTATTGCCTGGTAAGGAAGAAAAAGGAATATATAGCATTACTATTTCTGAAACTCAGAGCAATATCAACTGAGAAAGAAGCAGGATGACCTCAGGAAAAAAAAAAAGCTAATATACAAGTAAATAATGTTCAATTTATTCTTCAGATTCTGTCAGCTCACTTCACCTAAATTAATTGGTGCCACTATGAACAAACATATTAATTTGCACTTCTTGGAGTCTGCTTTTTAAATCCTGGAACTGTTTAAGGGATGATGATCAAAGTCAGTGTTTTGTTGGTGCCTGTAATTAATCACAGAACAAAGGTTCTGAATGCATTAGTTCTTGCTGTCACCTTGTCGTCTTGCTAAAGGCTTCACGTGAGTCCTGTGCCCTGCTGCCAACAGGTAGCTTGCACTGCTGTCACTGATAGATTCAGGACTCACAGTAGTAAGCCCCAATTAATCACGGACAAATTGATGTTGCATGGATGCTTGACAAAACAAGGGCTAGGAATTAAGGAACAAAAGTTCTACCTGGCTGGTTCAGGTTGTCAGGGAATATCAGCTAACAATCAACAAGCAGTTTCAGTGTAATGATTATTGGGTTTATGTAAATGTTAGAAAAACAACAACAACAAAAAGTTTTAAGTTGATTTGAATGTCACAATAGTGGAAATGGATAGATCTTGCTATTTGTCACATTATTTCTTGTTTGTATAAAATAGGTAGAAAATGAAAATGTCTATGAAGCCAAACATGAAACAAAGCTTCCAGTGAAATGGACGGCTCCTGAAGCAATTCGCTCTAATAGATTTAGCATTAAATCTGATGTCTGGTCTTTTGGAATACTCCTTTTTGAAATAATCACTTATGGAAAAATGCCCTATGCAGGTGAGTGCTTTGCTTGAAAATAATGCTTTCAACTTTTTTTTTTTTCATGAGACCTCGTCACTTTTCTTCAGCTGATGGGAAATGTTAATAAAACTTTACAATTTTCTGTGTGGAATAGAAACGCTTGGATAATCTATGCAGCAATTATAAATATTATACCATCTACTAAACTAAATAGCACCATTAATTAAAATTTTGCTAGATTTATTTTTACATCTACCGTATTTACCTGCTGCCTCTTCCAAAGTTTCTAAGCAGCTTATATCAATAAAAAAATAAAACCATAAACCTGTAAACAAGATCGTCGGCTAAATTAGCGTATTATTACCCAAAACTGCTGATATCATTTATATGATGTCCTCTGACAAATTTTCTGAGAAAAATCATGTTTTATACCTTTGCTGAAAGATAAATAGGGAAGAGTCTGACCTGAACTAGAGGCATGAGCTATTAAAGAGCATGGGGCTGCAACTGAGAAGGCTAGTCTTTGTGTTCCCCTTGATACCTGAAACAAGAGAGATGAATGGATGTGCTCTAAACCAGCATATTTGGGCTGGTTTTACTGGAGCAGGTGAACTAGCAACTAGGATTGGGCCTGGAAACCTATGGGGACCAATGAAGCTTCTACAATTTAGAAGCTACACTGCATCAGCTTTCATCTGTCAGCAAATTAGCACCTGCCTTCTGCACCAGTTTGTCAAATTCCATGTAGTCAGAAAGGAAAGACTACAGAAGAACAACACATATTTCAGGAAGGTATCTTAACACTAGCCTGGGGCAAATGTAGAATCTTGAAAACTCTAATAGTCATTCCCCAGCCTCAGTTATAATGAGGTAACTGATGTAGAGTTTCTTTGAAGCATTTTTCCCCGAGATCTTTTGCAATCTGGACTAAATTGCCTTTTCTAAGATTCAACCTCTGTTGCACAAAGAATTCTTACTGCAGTCAGCATATACAACCACAAAGTTCCATCCCCCCCCAATTCCTTGTCCAGTAATCCTAAAAGAAAAGCTTCAGTTTTCAATTTTATGTTCATTTTAAGAATCTTCCGCATTGTAACGTGGATCTGGCCTCAATATTTCTTTGCTTTATCACAAGTCCACCAAAGATGATAAAAAGCACCTTCTTCAGAATTACATTTCCAACATACATTTCAATGACTTTATACATCTTTGAGAAGCTATCAGGTTTTAGTTATCAAGGATAAAATCGTCTTCATCTTAACTTGAAGTTCATTTCTTGGTCTGACTTATATCTTGATGCTGACTGATGCATGTTTGTTGGTATCAGATTCTGTTGAGAATTATAGAAGAAGGAGGGGTCCTGTTACAGGTCATCTTTAATAACAATCAATGTTGTTTCTGTCCCTTGCCCATGCAAAGCTTCACTGGCCTTATTGCTCTGGTGTCGTTTCAAAACTTGACTTAAACATATTTACTCCTTGCTTTTCACAGTGTCGCTCTAATCATCGGCTGTAGCATTTCTTCTATAAAGAACAGCCTTTGATTGCCACCTGGGGAGGATGGCTCAAGAGCAATCCTGCAAATTCTTGTTGCCTCTGCATTCCAAAGATTATCTATACACCCAACAAAAGCTGCTGACCAAATTGCAGAAAATTCCCCTAGTCCCTGCTGAAAACAATAGGATCCATAAGATGTTTAGGAGATAGCATCTAAATAGGCCCACTGAGTTGAGCCAGGTTTTAGGTAAAGGTAAAGGTTCCCCTCGCAAAGTCGTTCCCGATTCTGGGGGGTGGTGTTCATCTCTGTTTCAAAGCTGAAGAGCCAGCGCTATCCAAAGACGTCTCCATGGTCATGTGGTCATGTGGCTGGTATGACTAAACACCAAAGGTGCATGGAATGCTGTTACCTTCCCACCAAAGGTGGTCCCTATTTTCCTACTTGCATTTTTTACGTGCTTTCAAACTGCTAGGTTGGCAGAAGCTGGGACAAGTAACAAGATTTCACCCCGTTACGCAGCACTAGGGATTCGAACCACTGAATGCTGATCTTTCGATCGACAAGCTCAGTGTCTTAGCCACTGAGCCACCATGCCCTGAGCCAGGTTTTACAGGATTCCTATTTTCTCATATGAGATCTGGGATCTGATATATTTTTATACTTACTGTATTTAAATTTTTTGTTAATCAGCAAAATACCCTATAGATATATAAATAAACACAATGTTCATTATGGAATCCCCACGCCATTGTGCACAGTTGTTCAGTCATCCCAGCACCTAAAATGATTCACATTCCCAATCTTGCCTTATGTCTTCTGCTATGGTTGTTAATAATTCTAAATCAAGTTTTAGTTATTGTTTGTGGATTAAGCCAGAATCCCTTGGTTCATACATAATTCTAAGGCCCGGGGGCTATATTCATATATTGCAAGAATCATAAGCATTTGCAGGGAGAGGGGTAGAAGCGGGTCAAGTGAAAAAAAAAACAAACCATTGAGATATTGTAAGATCAGTTCCCTGGCTTATGTACTTGTGTTTGATACCAGAACAGCAATATGAATGACTAGGGGTTACATTGTGACATGCAATGCACAATTTTTGTCATTGGTTTATGAAAGATGCCTATTGTGTCAAGTCCCCCCGCCCATCAAATAAAAGGAAAACATTAGTGTCATGCTCTGTCTGAGTCCAGACAATATTCGGTTCATAGAAGCAATGCTGGTTCTACCATTAGGCAAACTGATCACTTCAGGAGCTTCTGGATAATTTTCTTGGCATCCTTACAATAAACAGGGAGAGTTTTCTATCATTTCAGCAAAGACAGCAATAGTTCTCAAGTCAGTTATATGATCCCTTGGGAAGCCCAAAATGCTCAATATGAGTTTTTCCATGATTTTAGCACTTTTCCAAACTAAAAATTAAATTTAAATAGAATTAAGTCGAATTATTTCTTCCATTAAAGATACTAACTTGCACAGATGCTAGAAAGCATAGTCTTGTGCAAAAGAATGCATCCTTGAGAATGCATCATCTTCCCAATTTATTTCAAGTTAGCATGTTTATTATGCAAAATTGCTAATCTTCTATAACTACATCATAGGTCTGATGGGTTTTCAAGTGCTCCAGAAACTGGATCAAGGGTACAGAATGCCTCAACCAGCTAATTGTCCTCTAGAGTTGTACAACACTATGCTGCAATGTTGGAACGTCGAACCCAAAGAACGACCAACCTTTGAAACGTTGCATTGGAGATTGGAAGATTATTATGACATGGATTCCACATCTTATGCAGATGCAAATACTTTTGTACGTTGAATGAATACATGTTGCTACTGCTCAAGAACAACTTTCCTTTAGGAATTTTTAAAAATCATTTCAAGTCAATGTTGTAGGATGAAGATAAATCTCCCATACATGTGTATGTGTGTGTGTGTGGACAGATCCATATATGCACACGTACACACACACACACACACACACACACACACACACACACACACACACACAGGGGCCTACTCTGTGCAATGGGACTGGAAGAAAGAAAGCCTTTTCTGTAAGAGTAATGTATTTGTTAGGCTATTACATGCTACATCAAACAAAAGCTGCTATTTTCACCAAAGTAACTGTGAGATCAATCTAACCTCAGAGTAGATAAATGGTGAGCTTAAAATAGTGGCGAATGCCAAGGAATGTGTGTTTATTAAAATCTGTGACATTATGCCACTGTCTTGATGGCAGTCATTTGTACTGTAAGATTAAGAAAACTGAAATAGGCAGGATCTTTTCCCCATCCTCCTCTGCTATACAATGAAGTTATTCTTCTATTTATTATTTAAACAAGAAATAGCAAAGAACACAAATCATAAACAGCTGCCTCACAAAAGACATTGTAACACTACTTTTAATACTTCAGAATGATTATGCGTTATTCTCCAGATTCCACAAGTAATCTGTTAAATCACATTGATTTGTTTTTATGAAAGCATGTGATTGTGCTTATGGATAGCCTATCCATAAA
The DNA here is from genome assembly GCF_059756535.1 of Pantherophis guttatus. Taxonomy (NCBI): domain Eukaryota; kingdom Metazoa; phylum Chordata; class Lepidosauria; order Squamata; family Colubridae; genus Pantherophis; species Pantherophis guttatus. The sequence continues at coordinate 249,429,660 of NC_142063.1, read as the reverse complement.
AAATACTTTTGTCTCCTGTACTTTTTCCCCCTTTTCTATACATATTCTACAGCTACAATTCTGGCCATGCTGAATTAGAAGTTGGGATTGCAATGGATATATATTTACTTTAGAAAAAAAAAAAAAGAGAGAGTATAATTTGGGGAAACACAATCTGCACAAATAATGGGCTTCTTCAAACGGTATCTGTTTTACAGTCAAGTGATGAGCTTCAGTTCATAAAAATAGTCTTTGTAATTTTATAACAACCAAATATTACACAGTTATATGTGAGATCCAGACTGAGCCCACTGCAATAGAATGCCAGTCTTTACTTCTTTTAATAGACTCTGAATAGGGATCAGCTGCTTCCAAGCAGTGATTTCAAATAATTCTGCCAACCAATTTTCTGATGTGGATTTCTGTTTTTATTTGACTGATCATGGACCACAATACTGATTGTATTGGGGCCACTCATCCTTTTTATGAAATGCCTACTTGAAGTTGTTAGATTGTACTTCTAGGAATGTGGAAAGAATCTAATGTAAAACGTTGGCATGTTAAATAAAATTCCAGATAAGTTACTATTTGGTTAGATGTCTAGCTTTTTTTTTTTTCTTCATTGTGCATTCTTTTAGTTTGTTTTATTGAGAACCACAATGCCAGTTATCTTTGGCAAATCATTTTCTATAAATGGTAAATCCAGTGAGATATGAAACTACTATCTGACACTAAACATGAAAGTATATTATACTGTACATAGCATAGCACACAATGAGATCGTGTTTAACGTCTGCAGATACTATCAATGATCAGACTTGCATTTTGAAAGCATCCCCCTTTGGTATGGTAAAAAAAAATCACTTGCAGTAAAAATATAGACTGAAATCTTCGTCTCTAATTAGTTACATTTATTTTTGCAATAACTTTATACCAAATGATTCTTTTATGATGCACAAATCTCCTCTAAGTGTCATATCATTCAACGAACTTGATTTCTGAAGCCAAGGTTCTACATTTCAGGTTTTTTTACTGGGGTCACTGGCAGTGGGGGAATCCAATTTTTTTTACTACCGGTTCTGTGGGCGTGGCTTGGTGGGTGTGGCTTGGTGGGCATGACAGGGGAAGGATACTGAAAAATCTCCATTCCCACCCCACTCCAGGGAAAGGATACTGCAAAATCCCCATTCCCTCCCCACTCCAGGAGAAGGATATTGCAAAATCTCCATTCCCATCCCACTCTGGGGCCAGCCAGAGATGGTATTTGCTGGTTCTCCGAACTGCTCAAAATTTCCGCTACTGGTTTCCAGAACCTGTCAGAACCTGCTGGATTTCACCCCTGGTCACCGGGAAAAAAATAACACCAGTCAGTTATCTGGAGAGGGACAAGACTACTCAGTTCAATGGCAGTGGCATAATACCAGTGGCATAATACCAGTGAAGCCATTATCTATGAACAAACAATGTCATTGGTTTGCTTTGTTTCTTTTCTGCTATGGTGCTAGGAAAGGTACCACTATCTGCAACTGCATATTCAGATTTATTCCATTCTAAGAAAAAAAAATGTCATCCATTCTCAATATTGTATCAAAGAGATGTATTTATTTGGCAGTGAGGAACTGCATATAAAAATGTAGCCTTACTCACATAAATTGTTGTATGTACTCATGCTATATTTTATTTCAGGAGTAAACAAAATGCTTTGTTTCTGTCCTTGATGGGCTAGAACATATGTAAATGAAAAGATGTAAGCACCATTAACCAACATAATTGTGTAATGGATGGTGAATGAATGATGCAGGAGAGGTAGAGGGATTCTAATAAAAATCTAAAGATGAGTTGACATTTCTAAAAAAAACATAACAAAACGAGACTTTTATTATATATATATTCCCGTTGGAGAAAAAAGCTTTCCAGATTTTTCTCCAAATATCCTCTCTCAGTTTTGTTTTTCTCACACAAATGGTCCTGGAATGAAGTTAAATTTCTAGCATTAAGTGAATTTGAATGGCCAGGCTGTCAACAAAATAATCTGGCTCTTTGGCCATTCTAAACTGGGTCTTTTTTTTTTTTAACCTTGGTTGGTTGAAAAGCCACAGAGGTTTACTTCATATAATTTGCTAAAGGATAACTGAATAACCCACATTATGATTTAATCTTAATGAGGTGTATGAATCTGTCGGAAGAAGTATCCATCTGGTTCAGTTCCAAACTGGGAGAAAGACACTGGAAACATGGAGGCTCATTGGAAAGATGGTTTAATGATGAACAGAGCCACTAGGGTTTATGGTTCTGGTGCAGCTGACAAAATGGAGTTGAGAGTGGGTTTTTTTTAATATACCTTCTTTGGGCTTTGCACTTGAATTTCCTGTTCCTGTGCAAGAACATGTCTTCTATTGGCTGTTGTCAGATTCCTATGGGGTCATGTAGGGGTCATAGCTGGCTCTATAGGCAAAAGAGGAAATGAAAATCCTAGGTGTTTGTCTGAGCTAATCTGGTCAACCTCTGGTATATTGTTTACCAGTTCCAAGGTTTCTGTGACTTGAAGTTTGGACTGCCCTGGAGATGCAATGAAGAGGCTTGTGTTCTGAAAGGGTGTTGGGCAATTCCCATTGTGGCTAATGACTTTCGTCTTGTGTTGGATCTTGGGTGAGGGGCTGATTCTAATCCCATCACCCTGCTTTTGTTGCAACTTTGCTGCAAGCAGTTTCAAAATATCCTGCCTTGAATGGATTTCTGCCTGCAGTATGCTTTGCTTTGCTTATGAATAGATCCATCTTGATAGTTGGCTTCTTCTTTCAATAAGTTCTTTATATCTTAAGTGCTGACATCTGATGGGGGCTATTAAGAAAAAGTGGGGGCTGCTTTCTGCCTCTAAAAAAACATGTTTTTCCTTTTCTCCCTTTGGGGAAGTATAATATTCTGCCTTTTTAATATTCCTCAAAATATTTCATTCTTCTGGGAGGGGGAGGAGCTTCCCACAAACCCAACTGTTGCAGCTGCTATCTACAAAACTAAAACCTAACAAATCTTAGAAAAAAAAAAAGAAATTATGTCACTATGACTGCTGTTAACTGCTGTTGGGAATTTATGCTCCTTCTGAAAAAAATTCAAAGTAATGGTCCTCCAAATTTCTCTTCATATGGAGAAATCAGGCCGAATGGAGACCTGCATGTGTTTTTCATATAGCTAATCCTCTAATGTACTTGGTTTTACTGGTGTAGTTTTCTTTTTCTTTGAGATGCACGAGAAGAAAGAAGGACATATAAGAGCAATTCACTTCATCGTGTGCTCAGTTAATGTATACTTCAACTCCTAGATTGGTGGATGGATTTGGTTCCATCAAAAATTCCACATTGCTATTTCATACCTGTAATGGCAAATTACATTTGTCTGATGTATGCAAGAATAGAAAAAGCAGTTGAAATACATTGGCTCAGCTTTAATTAAGTTTTAACTTCATTTTATAAAGTTCTTTCACATTCATATTTACAGATCATACGACTGTCTAGACAGAAGCCTTCCTGCTTCCATGTGTGCAAACTTTGAAGAATGGGCTCATTTCCCCAGAAACTTTCTTCCAAATTCTTTAGGATTTATTCAGCATATGAGTCCAGTGGAGTTGAGTGGCTAATTAATATAAACAAGTAAATAATAGGATGCATAAACAGCAGAGGATTTTGTTGTAACCTCCCATGGTTCTTCTGAAGCACATTTTAGCATTACTATATGAAGAAAAACAATGATTGTTTTACACACATAGAATATAAATTCCAGTTTGATACAGTCCCCTGGGACAGAGGCAAGGAATGCAGAATCTTAATTGGCAATAGAACTGGCCAGAGACGACAGAAATGATTTGGTCACAAGTAGAGGATCAATCACAAGTCAAAACTACTACAACAAAAAGTAAACATGCTTAGGTTTTACTGCAGTGCCTAATGCTTCTAAAGAAAATTCTTCCCTTCTTTGCTGTGAAAGCAAGGTACACAATCCACAAATAACCCATCCAATATATACCATACTGAATTAAAGAGAATACTCTAGTATTGATGTATACACCTAATAAATAATGGATAATATCCATTACAATGATCTATTCTCAAATACCCTATGAAACTCACTATGCAGAATGTTTGGGTATGGTTTTTTTTGTTGTTGTTGAAAATTATCTCGAGTAGCTAAAGCATACCCAGTATTTAAGTTATCCATAACATTTAGGTTAATCACTCAGCTAGTTTACTAAAGAAAGTAAAATTAAACTAACTTAACATTTCATTAAGAACTAAAGATGAAGTAAGGTAAGATGTAAGAGATCCAAAATAATAGTAATAAATCTGATGTCAAGGCTCTGACTAACAAACTCCAGCAAATCAGAACCCTGAGACTTGGCTCCTTCTCAAAGGTCTTCTTTAATGAGTACATCATATTGACACAGCTTCAATGGAAAACCAAATCTAAATCGTTCTTGCAGATTCCGTATAATTAAACTAGGAAATAACCCCATCCCCAAGTGTCACAAGTCACGTTGGCCAATTGAGTTAATTGGCGGGCTCTTCAGGCACTCCTTTCCCAATCTTATCTGTTGCCAGTGGAGATGACCTCAGTTCTCATGAGAAAGCTCTTTGTTGTGTCTAGTAATGCATTCCAACCTTCTTCCCCCCCTTCCCTCCTGTGTGGCAACTGAGGAACAGGGAGATGGCTGCAGCCAGGTTCAGTTCGAAGTCGACATCTGGAATATTAGTCTGGCAATGCACCTGCCACACAACCTGCCAGACTTAACAACTCTTGATAAGAAAAAATAGTCTGGATAGTGGACTTTACTGGGAGCCAGCAGAATAAAAGAGAAAGAACTGGGGGTGGGGGGACAAAATACAGAGATTTGTAAATAGAAGTAGAACAACTGGCAAAACAAACAAACAAAGATGATACCAATAGTGATAGGCACCTAGGGTGCAATTGACAAAATTTCCAACAGTCAATTGCACAAGGCAGCTCTATTCAGAACAGCTTACATCCTGTGACAATATCGTCATCACCACCAAACAACAATACCTGCCTATCCCAGGTCCTTGGGAAGGGCTTGATAAGTGAATAAAAATGCCACAATGCCAAATGCCAGTCTAAACATTTGGCTGACTATACAACCAACCATAATAAAATTAAACTTGTATGCGCCCCAACTCTCAACAACTTCTTTTCCTCCTCAGTCCAGCAATGCATGTGTGTGCAGACATTTGTGTGTTCCCTCTTTTGTTTTGTCCACAATGCTTCTAACACTAATGTAGTGGATTTCTAGAGATATTGTGGGAGGATTATGGGAGACCCCCAAAGATATCTGTTCAATTTGTAGAACAGTTTAAAGCATGCACAAAGCCGGTCTCCTGTTATAACTTTTCAAGATGTTTTGTTCTGACAGCCTGTCAGCATTTCTTCAGCTGATGGAGAAGTACTGAAAAGGCTGGAATACTTTCTCACATGGACATTCCAAATCTGATTCATCACTTCTCTTTTAAGGATAGAGGTGGGATTTCTTAGCTTCCATGAAATGCACCTTCCAAATATAGGAAAATTTCTAAGAAAATCCCATGTCTCTCATTAGGCAGGCTGGTAAATATTTTATTTTATTTTTATTTATTTAGTTTGTCAAACATGTACAAGATAACAGATATAAGTATAAACATGGACATGGACATAGGAAATGAGTACAAATAAATGGGGACAGTCGGACAGGGATGGTAGGCACGCTGGTGCGCTTATGCATGCCCCCTTTACGGATCTCTTTGGAATGGGGTGAGGTCCACGGTAGACAGTTTAAAGTTGAAGCTGTGGGGGTTTGAGGATGTAACAACAGAGTCAGGTAGTGAGTTCCAGGCATTGACCACTCTGTTGTTGAAGTTGTATTTTCTGCAATCAAGTTTAGAGCGATTTACCTTGAATTTGTATCTATTGTTTGCCCGGGTATTATTGAGGTTGAAGCCGAAGTAGTCATTGACAGGTAGGACATTGTAGCAGACAATTTTGTGTACTATGCCTAAGTCAGACCATAGGCGGCGTAGTTTCAGGTTATTTTGAGCTCAAAATTTTGAGCCTTCTCATGAAATACCTCTGAACCTGCTCAATTGTATTAATGTCTGATATACAGTGTGGATTCCAGGCAGACGAGCTGTATTCGAGAATTGGTCTGGTAAAGGTTTTGTATGCCCTAGTTAGCAGTACAATGTTACCAGAGAAGAAGCTCGCTAAATTAGGTTAACAAAATAGCCAAACTAAGAAAAGGGTCAAAGAAAGAAAAGAGTGACCTCCATTTGTGGCAACAGTTTTTTTAAAAAGGGGACCAAGGCAGATCCAGGGACTGATGTATCCATGAGTTTTATGACTGTTTCCTAGAAATTGTAGCAAACAATAATCAAAAGAAAAAAAATTAGTAGTACAAGAATTATTAAAGGAAAATCTGCATGGAGTTTGCAAAGACAAACCCTGTCTTATTAACCAACTTTGAGGATATCTTGCAGGAGTGTGAATGGAGATGCACATGTGACGTTCTGTACTTTGGAATTTTTAAAAAGCCTTTGGCAAAATCCCTCATTAAAAGCTCCTGAGTAAATGCAACGGTCATGGAATAAGAGGACATGCTCTTTAATGGATTACTAATGGGTTCAAAAACATAAAGCTAAAACTAGGACTGGAGAAAAAAAAATAGAGTCCTTCAAGAAGACATGCTGCAACCAATGCTTTTTAAGTTATTAAAAACTGATATTGACCCTTAAGCAGTGAGCTGGTAGATAGTAGGAAACTATTCACAATGGTAAAAACCATAAGTGATTTTGAAAAGTTTGAGAAGGATCCTTTGGTTAATGGCTAATCAAACAGCCAACATTTTGATTTAAGAAATTCTAACAGTATGGCTGGCTGGGGAATTTTGGGAGTTGAAGTCCACAAATCTTAAAGTTGCCAAGGTTGGGAAAACACTGGCCTAAGTTGATACCTGTTAGAGCAATACCACTTCCCCAACTTGCCATTTCACATACAAGCTGAAATACAATGACTTTTTTTTTAACCCCAAATGTTTGACATACTGTTGGAAACAAATGAAATGTACTTTTCTATGTTTACCTTGAAGGACATGTTTATGACAGGTGGAAAAAAATGGCATTAGGTCAGGGGTGAAATTCAAACTTTTTCCCTACCGGTTCTGTGGGTGTGGTTTGGTGGGTGTGGCAGGGGAAGGATATTGCAAAATCTCCATTCCCACCCCACTCTGGGGCCAGCCAGATGTGGCATTTGCCAGTTCTCCAAACTACTCAAAATTTCCACTATCGGTTCTCCAGAACCTGTTAGAACCTGCTGGATTTAACCCCTGCATTAGGTCATTTGAGCAAGTGGTCATCTTCCAAGTAGTTTTACAACTGAGCAACTGGTCGACTGAGATTGGGTGCAATGCTTGGTTAGAGTTATACTTTTTCTTGAAGAGTTCAAGGCTTACCTGAGTTTCCATCTTTATTCTATCTTCCCCAATAGCAACTCTGTTGGACTGAGAGAGAGAGGGAAAGAATAATTTTCCCAGACATTGGAGTCATGTAATTTTGGAGCTGTGCCTGATTGTGTTTTATGTTTTAGGGAGTGTGGTTTGTCTAGACGCATAGACTTTTCTTTTTATTGCTTTTTTAAATGTACCTTTTTTTTTTAATGTAAGCCACTTAGACTTGTTTTAAAGTTGGACAGGCTCTAAATCTCATAAATAAAATAAAAATAAAGTAAAATACCAAGTGACATTGATTTTGTTTTTCCATTAAAAGAAAGTACCTTTAATAGATTCAACATAACAATATAAAGTGTCACTCAAAAACCTAATAATATGAACAATTGCTCTAGAAAGAAGAATAACAATGGAGTTGGTTGTTTTTTCCCTCAACATTACCTTTCATTCAATTATACAAAGCATAACGTGAAGTACCATTGATATTTCTTAAACAATTTTAAAAATCCCCAGTAGATGGAGGTAAAGATTTTCATCTCAACACACCTTAAAATATAACTAAAAGGAATACACTTACACCCTTTGTAGGCACTCTATTGATAGGTCTGCTGTAGCTTCTAGATTTTATGGTGAACCTGAAAGCAGTCACATTAGAGAGCTTACATAGATTTCTAGTGTTATGATACTGTATATAAAATGTAGCAGATAAAAACATTTTTTTCACAGACTACCCTGGCGAATCCAGATGCAGATGCCAGACTTGCAATTAAGCAAATCGGTACGATTACCATCAGATTCAACATTGCTTATGAAAGGTTTAAAGACTCACTCTGCCCATTTCTGGGTTTCATCCTAAGGTTATATAGGTATAGGTTGGGTAGAAATCATTATGTCTTTCAATATGTGGAGACTAAATATCTAGGATGGATGGATGGATGGACAGACGGATGGATGGACAAATAGATGTGATATGTTGTTTTGCTGGAGTTTATTCATTCATTAGTTATTGAGTGAAAAGATGTATTTGCCTTGCAAGAAATATTCCAATCAATTTACAGGACTTTGTAATGCATGAACATGTATCAATTCAGAGAAAACAACAAAACTGCAACCCCTGAAATGAACAGTGGTAGGGGCTAAATATAAGCATGCATTCTAAAGGGTTCTTGACACTAGCAATGCTAAAGCCTTGCTAAAGTTGCACCCCTACCTGGACTGCAATGACTTACGCACAGTCACTCATGCGCTTGTCACCTCCCGGATCAACTACTGCAATGCTCTCTACATGGGGCTGCCCTTGAAGACCATTCGGAGGCTTCAGCTGGTGCAGAATGCGGCCGCGCGGGTAGTGATGAGAGTGTCCCAAACTCTGATGTTACACCCCTCCTGCGGGACCTGCATTGGCTACCGGTTGAGATTCAAGGTGCTAGTAATTACCTATAAAGCCCTACATGGCTTATGCCCAGGATACCTGGCGGACCATCTGCAGCCAGTGACAGCTCCCCATCGCCCTGTGCTTTCTCACAGGGAGGGCCTCCTTGGGGTCCCGTCGGCCAGAGAGTGTCGACTGGTGACTCCCAGGGAGCGGGCCTTCTCTGTGGGTGTGCCTACTCTGTGGAATCAGCTCCCCCTCGAGCTCCGGGTGGCTCCTGACCTTCGCTCCTTCCGCCGTGATCTTAAAACATGGTTATTTGGCCTGGCTGGATTGGACTGAAGGGGTTTTAAATGTGATTTTAACGGGTTCTTATATTTGTTATATTTTATAATTGTATTTTGTATTTATTGTTGTGAGCCGCCCTGAGTCCTTTGGAGAGAGGGCGGCATACAAGCCTAAATAATAAATAAATAAATAAAGCCATCTTGAGTCCTTGTACTTGTGGGTTCAAGAACTAAAAATGCCTCTGTCCTTATATGTGTCAAGCTCAAACTTGCCACCACATAATCCTTGCTGACTGAGAAAAATGGACCCCACAACTTGCTATGCATATGATCATAGGCTAGGAGGAGAAAGTGATGAAGGATTCATTGGTCCCGTGCTAAGAATGGTGGATGCAAAGTAGTCACAGTTGAATATAATAGAGCTGAAGAAGCTTCTTGGGTGAGAAGCAAAGCGTCTTCATAGAAAAACAAGAAAGTCCAGTTCCCTCTTGAAAAAGCACCTTTGGGACAACCACAACCTCGATGACTGAAAATCTCCATAGAGGTTGAATATAATAGTTGAGTTGAATGCAGAATACTTCTCTGAAGTAAGACCAGTTTGGAAGAAAACATAAAATTCATCTTGTTATGTTTTTCAGACCAATAGTAGTTGGTGCATAGAAACAATGTATTCTAATAATTGTTGTGTACCAAGTATCTCAGAATGTACAGAGAGCCAGTATGGTGGAATGATTAAGATACCAAGCCTAAGAGTCTATGAGTTCTAATCCCACTTTAGGCATCAGCTGAATGACCTTGGACCAATTCAGCCCTAGGAAGCATGCAATGGTACTTCCAAATTTTTTCCCCAGGAAACGTTCAGGGACTTGTTCAGTCCAAAACTGAACTGAAGCATACCCCCTCAAAAACAAACAAACAAACTTCTGTTTTCTGTGTGATCCCAAAAAGATTTATAGGAAGCCTTCACTGGATAGGTTCACTAGATAGGCTCAACGAGAAGCTAAACAATCTTCAGTAACAGTAACAGAGTTGGAAGGGACCTTGGAGGTGATCTAGTCCAAACCCCTGCTCATGCAGGAGACCTAGACTAGGGATTCGAACCATCGAACTGCCGACCTTTCTCATCGACAAGCTCAGTGTCTTAGCCACTGAGCCACCTAGTCAGGCTATCTTTCTTGGTTTAATTTGTATTCCTGCAAGGAACAAGAAGTAGACTCAGTGGCCTCAATGGCCTCTCCAATTCAAAAATTATATTATATAAAAATCAAATCACAAGCAAAATGGGTAATGTAGATGAGGTTCCAGTTCACATTGACCTGCTATTCAATTATATCAAAGCAAAGGAAAATACGTAACAACTCCTATGCATTACAATCATGTTGATGTATAACTAGATATTTGATAGATGATTGGGGAAATGACAGGTTGTGCAGAAGTGAGAGGCAGAGGTGCAAAGAAAATAAAGACGCCCATTCTTTATTCTGACAATATTTTGTATCTAAGTGTTGTTATTCTTATTTACTCTTCCTTGGGATGGGTGTTAAATGGCATAAAATAGATGCCGTGTTACATTCAGCTTTTCTGGGAGAAGCAGTTGCTGGGCTCTATTTTTGAGGGATACAGGAGACTGAGGTTGAGTTATGCTGCTTTTCCTCTGGAATAGCTTTCCTCTGGAACTAAGGCTATGATTGATCTTTTCTGCCTCTGAAGCAGTGGTGGGATTCAGCCAGTTTGGGCCAGTTCGGGTGAACTGGTACTTAAATTACTAGCTGGCCATGCCCCTCCCTGCCCCGCCTCTCCCAGGAGACCCCACGTGCCCCATTTTGGCTCCCAAGTAAGTGCAGGGAGGCCTCCTAAACCCAAAATGCGGCATGGGGGGCGGCCCCCCCATGGCCCGTTTTTGCTCCCAGGAGGCTGCAGGGAGGCCTACTAGGCCCAAAACAGGGCACAGGTGTGAATGTGTGTCCCCTGAGGCCCGTTTTTGCTCCCACAGGGGTGCAGGAGGCAGAGTGCTGCTTGTCACACCTCCTGGCCCTGCCCACCATGGCCATGCCCATCCAGCAGGTCATTAGGGCAGAGAAACAGTTGTTAAATTATTTGAATCAGACCATTGTTCTAGAGATAGGTGAATATAGAGTTCTTTCAAAGGGCACTTGGGATCTGAGATCTGGGTTTTGATATGTTTAAAAACTTTACTATTGTTATTTGTTATAGTATCGAAGACAGATGTTTTCCTGGTTGCACAGACCTGTAAAACCAGTTAGAGTCCCATGAAAATGTGTTGCAGTGTAAATTGTGCTACAGAGAAAAAATAATAGCAATAGCAATAGCACTTAGACTTATATAACACTTCATAGTGTTTTACAGCCCTCTCTAAGCTGTTTACAAACGTCAGCATATTGCCCCCAACAATTTTTGCAAATCCTTTTTCAAGAGCCTAGATGTGTAGGTAGTGTGAGATTCAGAAGGGAAGAAGGACAACAAAAAGTAAAAGTGCCCATCTATTGGTTCAAATAGCAATAGCATTAAGATTAATATATTACTTCACAGTATTTTACAGCCCTTTCTAAGTAGTTTACAGAGTCAGCATATTGCCCCCAACAATTTGAGTCAACATTGTACCAACCTTGGAAAGATGGAAGACTGAGTCAACCTTAAGCCAGTCAGGATCAAACTGCTGGCAGTCAGCAGAATTACCTGCTGATGTGATATCCTAACTATATTATTATTATTAACAATGTGTAAAAATAAATTGAAATTTATAATTTTAGGGGATTGGCGATATAATCCTGGGATTGATTAAATTTGGTTAATGATTGGTTTTATGGATGTTTTTAAACAATTGGGATATTGGATTTATGGTGGAATATTGAGTAATTTCTAAAATATTAGAATACTAGTGATTTAACAGGGGATAACAAACATACTGCATGAAGAAATGTTATTGAAGCTTATAAATACAATGTGCAGGTTAAGGTCAGAAATTGGAAGACTAGGATTATGTATACCTAATTGAATTATTATTGCTAGCATTGTGTAAAAAATATATTGACCCAGTCTATACACTGTCTTCAAAATATGTATGTATGTTAAAGGAAAATTACTAGTAAAACATATGTACACACACACAAACGTGTATATACGTTTGTGTGTATATACATGTATATACACACATACATGTATATACACATGTTTGTGTATGTATCTCTATCTCTATCTCTATCTCTATCTATCTATCTATCTATCTATCTATCTATCTATCTATCTATCTATCTATCTATCCTTACCTGGTTAGAGCTTTTTGTCCAAAAGTCAGCAGAAAAAGAAACTGCAACCTGATATGTAATTGTAAACTACATCCATATGTTTAGTTGCATCTGAATGACAATATCCCATAGGAATGGCTGGATGTGACTTCTAAAGCAGTAGGGAAAATGCTTCCCATCGAGGGTTACAAGTTGCAAGCGCACAATTTGGATCTAATTCAAGGCCACTAAACCTTATAAATTCCACAAAGAATGGAAAATGAGAGATATCTTAAGCAATCTGCTAGGCTATGAAATATACCCACAGGGCACAATGGAATTGGAAAAAAAAATGTGTTAAAGAAATATAAATTGTTTATTGCCTGGTCCTTTCTTGGTTTTATATGAGAAGCTGAGGAGTTTTTTTTAAACATTAAAATTTTAATGCACTTTTCAGTGTGGTAATTTAAATAAAGTGCAGGCATCAAATATTGATTTTGAGTTAACTTATTACTGGGGTCTAAAACCTAATGATAATATTTCCTAAAGCTAAGCAGTGTTGACCTCTATACTTTATTGTTTTTTATATTTTATGAGTAAAATTAAACTGCAGACCCAGAATTGAGGTGTATATAGTTATACCCTGTGATTAGAAATACATTTATCCCCACTGAAAATATATATATTAAAACCTTTCCTTCAACTGGCTATTGGTGTTTTCCTGAATTCAGAAAAGTTTTCAGGTTCTCTCTCCAGAGGTATTTTGTGTCACATGCAGTCATTGTTTCCTTAAGCAGTAAGCCTCACTGTGCTATAGATGTATTGAGATTGCAATTTCCTCAGTGGCCAGCTATAATGACCGAAGTTGCAGTGCCAACATATCTATCAGATTGAGTGGTTGTCCTATCAAGGGTAGTCTTTGACTTATGGGGTCTGGGATTTCTGAAGTAGATTGTTGCGATTGTAAGTTCAAATCAAATCCAATTTTAAAACAATCTTAAGTCAGCTGTTCAGTGAATCGTTGGTTGTAAAATGAATCTAGCTTCCCCAATGGGTCTTCTGGAAATCGGCATAACAAATTCCTTTGTTACAATACTGTGATCCCTAAATTTGGGGTAGAGTCAGGATGACTGGATGGAGCTGAGCATTTACTGGCTTGATGCCCTTCCTGACACCACACAGAGTTCACAGCAGATATTTTTTCTTTGCACCCTAGGAGAGAAACATCTGCTGCTACCTAGGATTGAACTCTCAACCTTCCGAGTGGGAGATGAGTGTTTTCACCACTAGGCCACCATTTCGATTCTGGAAATCAGCATAAAAGATTGCAAATTGTCATGAACACATGACCACAGGATGCTGCAACTGGTCATATATGTGAGCCAGTTGCCAAATGCCTGCATAACAATCACATGCCTATAGGAGTGTGTGTGCTAAGATCTGCCAGACCACAGCTGCATCATTAGCCACCTTAAACCCCTCCAATCCATACATGAAGCAGACTGACACCCACCATGAAGAGATAGCACGGCCACGAACGCGAAGCCCAACAACAGCAACACAGCTCACCAGCTCAAATCCCCCTGCTACTCAGACTGACCCGAGCACAACCAAGCCCCCACCTAAACAGAACACACACCCAGCCAATCAAAGCACAGCCAACCCCCCATCCAATCAGAGCACAGCCAAACCCCCAACCAATCAGAACACACCTCTGCCCAATCAGAACACAGCCAAGCTCCCACCCAATCAGTTCACACCCCCACTGGCAGTTAAAAGGAAGAAACAGCTGCGATCACACACATTGCTCCTAGAAGCACGAAGCCGAGAACACCAGCCTGAAGATGACGAATGAGACTTCGTCGAAACGTTGCCAAGAAACCTCCAATTTTACGTGGGAGAAAACCCGAATAACCAAAGACCCCCCCCCCCCCTCTCTCTCTCTCTCTCTCTCTCTCTCTCTCTCTCTATATATATATATATATATATATATATCTATATCTATCTATATATATATATATATCTGTATATGTATATGTATATATATATATATATATATATATCTGTATATGTATATGTATATATGTACATGTACATGTACATGTACATATACATATACATGTATACTGTATATGTGTGTGTTTTTCTACTCCAGCATGTGGGAAGGAGCATACTGCATCCCTTTTGCCTTTCAGCTCCAATCCAGGAGCCCGCAAGCAGTCGCATTCACGACAAGCCATTTTATACCAAATTTATATTTCACTGATAAAGAAATAAAGGGAGACTAGTATAGATCTATTTCAAGCTATTTAGCTCTCATCAGCTAGCCATACCCTTACTTGGATTCGAACTTGGGCTGCCTGCATGTTAGGCAGTTGTATTAACCTCTGAGCCACATGTGTGTGTGTATATATATATACAGTGTCCGTCACACTGTACATACACACACACACACACACACACACACACGCAAATGTTATATACATCTATATCTATATCTATATCTATATCTATATCTATATCTATATCTATGTCTATGTCTATGTCTATGTCTATGTCTATGTCTATGTCTATGTCTATGTCTATGTCTATCTGTCTGTCTGTCTGTCTGTCTGTCTGTCTATCTATCTATCTATCTATCTATCTATCTATCTATCTATCTATCATCTGTTTCTTTTGAGAATGAGCAACAGAAATTCATTTTTTAATATGTGCCAGTGTGTTTACAGGAAAAGTGATAATAAGGGTTATTCTAATTTATCTATAGAACTCAGACTATCTTTTGCTTGTACTTTTTTTTGGATACTAATAAAGAATTTGAAGGACAAACATTCCACCAGGACATGGTGAGATATAGGACCAGCAATTGGAAACATAGCAGCAACTTCAATGGAGATGAATAACTTGGTGTAGTAACATCAGTGGGGATGGAACAACCTGTTGTGAATGTTCCAACAATGGAAGTTTTTAAGAAAAGATTGGACAACCATTTGTCTGAAATGGCATAGGACTTCCTGCCTGAGCAGGGAGTTGGACTAGAAGGCTTCCAAGGTCCCTTCTAACTTTGTTATTCTGATAGCAATACTGGGTAGCAGCGTTTTTGAAGAGTTTGCACGGGCCTATATGGGCAACAGTGGGGTGACCGAGAGAAATGGGATAGTATGAAGATGCACTAGCAAAAGAGTTTTTATGGACGGAGGTGTAATCACTTGCACAACTACCCCCTTTACTGAAAGATGGTGGAATGATGTATGAATGCAAAAGTGAGCAGAATAAAGGTATTATTTAAGCTTGGTGTTTGGCCAAAAGGGCAAATCTGATCTCGGAGGCAGCTGGGCAATGGGAATTTGCAGCAGTTGTGAGAGTCTGAGAGAAAGCATTTTTGCTGGAGGCCTCTATACCATATTTAAACCTTCCTGTATCTGATGGAAACTGAACTCATAGACCTACTACAACTCTTTGCCCTAATCTATTTCTTTTCGTTTGGGAACATGTTTTTGTTTTTTTAAAATTCATTCCTTCTGCAAAACACTGGGCAAAATGTGCATGCAAACAAATCACCAGCATCCCATTAGAACCCCACCGTTTGTTGCTGTCTAAAGCAGCTTGGAGGGGGAAAGTAGAGCAGAAACGCAGGGCTGTAAATTATTCACGTGGTGCTGCCATTTCTGGAAGCAAGAAAGGTGGTTTGACCATAAAACATTAACATGACATTCCAAGTAGTGACAGGTGGTTTGGGAGACATCTGATGAGTGAAGAGAGCTGAGCTCTGTGGGAGGGGAATTGTGTTTGGCTGTGAACATATACACACACCCTGGGTGCTTATTTCCACACAAGTCCCTTACTGATTTTGGAATATGGGTACAAACAATATTCAGGTCACCTTGATTGTCAGTTAAAGGATGACTTTTGTCCAGCTTCCCGCTGCCGTTAAAAGCCGATGCAGAGCCAGTCTTCTATTTTCCATTCCTCACCTTTGGGAAGGTGAGATGTCTGTCCTGTTTCAGAATTAAAACATCCTAAATAGTGTTTAATAGTTCTGACTGAAAAGAGGGAGGCCTGGTTCATTTGCGCCCGTCGCTGATTTTCCCTGGTGCCACTGAAAAGAGCAGATGTAAAGGAAGATATGGCTGATTTTTAACCTCACTAGACAATACAGGTTTGCCCAATTCCCTGGGCTAATAATCACATTTTTTTTCACAAGGGCAGCTTAAGGCAATGTCAAATGTCATTCTATTTAATGACATTCTGGCTTTTTAGAACTAAAATATTACATTGGATATAGCATGAAGAAACTCTCAGAGTAACGCCAAAGAAATCTGTTGCCATTGGGATCTGTGGAGCTAAAGATTGAATAGGTCTTCTAAATATCACCTCACATTCTTTTTCCTTCATTGCTATATTTCATACTTTTAAATTTCATTTTCAATTGCTGGTAAAACCAAGGGTACTACACCATTTAGAGCAGGGCTGTCAAACTTCTGGCCTGTGGGCCAGATGCAACATACACTGGCCTCACCCACGCCCGGTTTAGCGAAGGGGAAAAAAGTCCTGATATGTCATGTGATGCTGCCCTGATGACATGAGTTTGACACCCCTGATCTAGAGGTTTCGAAAAGGGTGACTTTTACCCTCAAATATTCTAAGGCAACCTGAGTTTACTAACTGATGCTGTTAAACTGAATGCTGTTATAATCTATGAAAACCAGGGATGAGCCTCTCTCCACAATACTTGTCTCTTTTCCATTTTGGGAAAAATTAGTTCTTGGATAAGTGGAGTCAATTAAATCAAGTCGATATATTGTCAGGGTTCCAAGTAACACCCCCAACAAAAGAAGACCCCAAGGCTAGAAGTTCCTCAAAATTCCATTTTATTAGAGATGTCATATTGGCACATCTGGGAAAACCTGAATATGAAACTTCCAGGTTTTCCTGACCCAAAAGAAAGTCCAAGTCCCTTTCCCTGCACCCACATGTCCATCACATGGTCCAATCAATGCACCGTCCCAACTGGAGATGCCTCCCAGTCACACTCTTCCAGATGCAGGCAGAATGTCCTTGACTCTCAGAGAAAAGAATGTTATTATGGCTAGATATCTCCCCAACTCAATGCAATCCCCCCCACCAGTTTCCCACAGCACTAAATGTGGCAACCCTGAAGATCCAAAGAAAAAGATGGCCTCCAGGGCTGACATATATAGAGATATAAGGCTACAGAATAATGAAACAATGGATTTGCAATGGCAAATATTTTTCTTTTGGTGTCTGGCATTCCTAAAATGTCCCTTCCTCTTAATTCGTGGGGGAGGTTTCCCTCTCTGTTTTATTGCTTTATACTTTCCTGTTGGTTTCTGAGGGAAAACAGCTGCAGGAAGTAACCTAAGCTCCATTACTTATGGTAACTTGTGATCTGCGACCTATGAATATGTGTGCTTATATCACCTGCTGCCTATACATTAATCTTTTCTGCTTTTCTGACATATATAAATATGAATGCATCCGTTTTTGTGGATAGGTTTCTCTCAATATTCTTTGGAGGGAGTCCCGCCAGCATGTGCTATCTAATAAACATTCAATAAGCCTTGGCTCCTGCATTTGATTCCATACCATCTGAAGTTCTAGTTCAGACTCTCTTTTCATGTTGAGCAAAGGGTCCCAAAAATGAATGGGCCTTGAGAGAAGATGAGGATTTTGTCCTAACTCTGAGCCCAGAGTTATTGAACTCAGCGCATAAGACAGCGCATAAATATTACTATACTATTGGAAATTATTAATGAATTGCTGGCGCTTAACTATAAAGCTTTATGTGGCACAGGGCCAGGTTATTTTGTGGAACCATCTGTCCCCCAGTCTAGCTCATCAGGTCTGGCTGAGTGAGCATGCTCTGGGCTCCTTCCATGATACAGTATCACCTAGTGCAGGGGTGTCAAACTGGCGGCCTGTGGGCCAGATGCATCACGTTCAAGCCATGCCCATCCCAGCTATGCAAAGGCAAAAAAGTCACAATACATCACATGACATCATGTGACGTGATCGAGTTTGACACCTGTGATCTAGTAAGACCCAGGAAGTATGCTTTTCCTGTCATGTCTTTTGCTGGAAAAGCATCCTTCATGAGATCCAGATCTCCAAGGCTCTGTTAGCCTTCTACAAAACCTTGAAGACCTGGCTATTCCCCCAGACACTGGAGCCACCCTGATAGTTGAGTCTGATTTACAGGAGATTTTTTATTGCAATGTGTTTTTATGATACTGTGTATCATATCTATGAAACTGTGTTTTGTGGGGTTTTGTATTGTGGGCTTGCCTAAAATCACATGCTGAGATGGTAGCTATATAAATCCCACCAACAAACAAACTTTGCCTGTTGACATTAGCATCTTACATATTCTTAACACACTCCACCTGTAGGAGAGATAAGTTGAATAGTTATGGTCCTATTAAAACCACTTCCTGATCTTTAACCTGTTTATCCCTAGTTTTATTCCAGCACGAAGAAAAAAAATAGTTTTCTAAGGTTCTTCTGAAGCGTTAGTAATAATGCTAAGGAATGCCAACTGATTTCATTAAAATAAACTAGTGAGGACATTATCTATTGTAATGAGGAGCAAGACATCAGGCAACAGATTTAGAACAGGTGTCATGTCAATGTCAAACAACTAGTGAAACTATTGTTCATTCAGGACATTCGAGGCAGTCCCATACACTTAGCATGATGAAATTTAAAATAGAATAGAATAGATTAGATTAGAATTCTTTATTGGCCAAGTGTGATTGGACACACAAGGAATTTGTCTTGGTGCATACTCTCTCAGAGTACATAAAAGAAAAGATACATTCATCAAGAATCATAAGGTACAACACTTAATGATAGTCATAGGGAAACAGTCAATATAAATCTTAAGGATACCAGCAACAGAGTTACAGTCATACAGTCATAAGTGGAAGGAGATGGGTGATAGGAATGATGAGAAGATTAATGTATGCTGAAATGATGTTGTCATAAATCTGAACAATCAGTTCAGCTAAATCTGGTTCTGTTTGAAATAATAGCAACTTTCCAGAGTCTTTGATAGAATTTTCTCAACTTTACTTTAGCTTAGCAGCTAAAATAAAACTATGAACCACAAAATCCCTGATCTAAAACTTGCCTCTTTCATGTCTATGGAGATTCTCAGTCATCCAGGTCATGGTTGTCCCAAAGGTGCTTTTTCAAGAGGCAATTGGACTTTCTTGTTTTTCTTTGAAGATGTTTTGCTTCTCATCCAAGAAGCTTCTTTAGCAGGAATATTGGAAAAGTTCAGGACGATCTTCAGCCAACACAACATATGTGCACATTTCAAACCCAAGAATACACTAAGGCAGAAGCTTGTCCACCCCAAGAATAAAACACCCAGACACAAACTGAGTAACGTGGAATATGCAGTACAATGCATGAGCCATGTGAAGATCTGTACATTAGGGAAACAAAACAACCACTTCATAAACGCATGGCACAACATAGGAGAACAAACCAATCAGGACTAGATTCAGCAATCCGTCTACATTTAAAAGACAAAGGCCACTCTTTGAAGACAGCAAAGTCCACATTTTGAACAGAGAGGACTGCTGGTTTGAAAGAGGGGTCAAAGAAGCCATCTATGTAAAAATTGAGCAGCCCTCTCTCAACAGAGGAGGTGGGATACAACATCATCTAAGCTAGTCTACAACATAGTCCTTTCAACAGTTCCAAGAAGGCTCCACACCCATTTGCACCACTCAGGTGACCTTGACGACACAGATAAACATCCAGATGGCCTTACTGACATTACCTGACTTCTGAAAGTTCATCCCTTTCCTCCTTCACTCCCACTAGATCTAATACTCACTGGATTTCTCTGGCTGCACATTATGCTAGTTTTTTAGCTATGTGGTTCACAATTTTGCCTGGATAGTGTAATTGTTTACTTTCCATTTTAATCTTGGCTCATGGATGGACTAACTTCTTGCTGTGTCTTCTGTCTCCAGAGATAACAACCTGGTTTCAACCAAGTTTGCAGAAGGCAAGCCAATTCCTCTATTAATGCCAACTACACAATAAGCATAATAAGTGTATGCTGTGAGTGGCTGTCTCCAGTATAGTTCCATGTTCCGATGCCTTCGTTTTCATTTACTTTCCATTTTAAAAGACACACATTTCTTCTTTTGGAAGGAGCCAAATTATTTTTTAAATAGCACATCTCTACAGACATCCCCATTCTTGATTTACCATAAATCTTACAGATCAAGGCTTATAACAAATGCATGATGAAACCCACCATGATTAGATTCACCAGAGCATATTCACATTCAGACACCAACAGACATCATCCTGAGATTAGCCTGATACTTGTAGCATCTCCTGGGGAAATCATGAGCAAATAAAGCCTTTTTCTCCTCTCCTTTCCCAGAAGGGATGAGCATAGGAAGCCCATAATGTGCAGAATTGTTGGCATGAGTGAGCTGGCTAAAGCACTGAATGGTTCTTCACTCCCAGCTGCTGGTTGATTGATAGAACTGAATTGGAAATAACTCTGGAGGGAACAGTTTTCTTTGCCTTCCATCTGGAGTTGCTGTGTTGTGACTCATGAAGATGGCTACCAATCAGGCCGATTTGGCAGGAATTGCCTGCCAAACCCAATTTGGATGCTGTGTGTGTGTGTGTGTGTGTGTGTGTGTGTGTGCAGCAAGTTGTCAGGGGGGACGGGGACGGAAGTATCTGGAAGGACACACGTTTCGATTAGCGTAATGTGGAATCTCTTGTTAAAAAGAAATGAAGCTCTTGGAAACTGTAAGGACAGAATAAACAAAGGCTCATTTGTGCCTTTGAAAACTAACAGGACATCACCCCATATTACGTGTCTTCCTTTCCATAGCCATTTCTTTTGAACGGGCTAAGTTCTGACCTTAGGTTTGCACCATCCATTGCTATAATAGATGTCAATTAAACATATGAGAAACTAACAGCTGCCTCTAAATTGCTATCAAACGTTTTTCTTCCATATGGTAAAACCCAAGTCCAAATGTTCCTTTGCGCTTGCTCCCCAGTGAGTTGCTTGCAACTAAACGTTTTATAGTGGATTTTTTGCCGTCATTGGAAACGAAAGAGTCTGGGAATTGTTGCAAGGAAGTATGTTTCTATTGTCTGGGAACTAGAAGACTACAAGTATTTTTTTTTTCCATGGATTTAAACAAAAATAAATTATTCATCTACGTCGGGAAGAGTTATTAAAATAGAATATAGAACACGGTAAAACTTGGCTTCAGTGTTTTGGCAGAGCTAAGTACTTATAACTATTTGATGTGGTGATAATAGAATGTTCTGCATTGCCAAACCGCATATGCATTTGTTAATTTGTTAATTTATAATTCATATGTAACTGGAAGAATTAAGTGGGATGTTTGTACCTGCATTATTCTTGGACTGATTTCTACCAGCATTAACTGAAACCCTTAGAAATACTGGGAAGTTACCGTTCAGTCAATGAACTCTTTTCTCCATGCTTTTATTTCCAGTAGAATCAGTTTATACTCCTGCCTACAAAAAGCAATGTTTGTCTGTGTAAATCTGTGAATGTGTGTCAGAGAAGGCCTGATGGAAGAAAGAAGTATGGGAGAACAGTTTTTTTTCTAGTGCAATATATTATTGTATGATCTTCTTGTTATAGAATGTCCCCTGAGTCACTCAAGATCTTACAAGTGATCCTATCTCATCAGGTGAAGTAGCTTCAAAATCTCCGGCAACCTCATGTGAAAAAGCAGAACTTCTATAATATGTGACAACCCCTCTAGGGTTGTCTCCAATTAGTCCTCCATTGGGCAACATATTTCTGTCTTCTGCTACTGGCTTTTTTGGCTCAGCTCATTGGTCATGAAATGTTGACAGCTAAGGACCATAAATTACAGTATATTCACGGGTATCCGAAGAAGCAGTCAAAATATGCAAGGTAGAACCATCTACACCTCTTCTTGCTGTAGATGCCACTCGGTACACAGGGGAGAAGAAACAAAAATGGAGGCAGTGGTGGGCTGCTGCTGGTTTGGACCGGTTCTAGCGAACCGGTAGTTCTGACAATTAGCTCACCCTGCCCACCCACCCCTGCCCTATCCTGTCCTATATTGCCTTCTTTCTGGCTCAGTTGATTTGCGTGGCACAGCTGATTTTCACGCCTCTGCTGTTCTACTTACCGGGGCTGCCGTAGAACGTAAGCAGATGAGCTTCAAATTGCTGTATTTTGAACGCTGCATGCATGTGCATGCGCTCACAGAACCGGTTGTTAAGCCTGTTGCAACCCATCACTGAATGGAGGGTAGAGGAATGCCATGTAAGGGAAAATGCTGTGACTGTATCCAGAAACAGAAGCTTAGAATATTGCAATATTTTGCCCCAAGTTGCATTTTAATGCACTTTATTGAAAGGGTGACTGCATAAAGAGGTAAAGCTGAAAAAGACTGCAGTCTCTTGAGTTGCTTTTCTCATCTTCTCCAGTGATGTTTTGTCTTTGCAACACATAAATAACTTTTCATCTAATGCAGATGTTAGTTTTCTAAGATGATATATTTATCCAAATCAGTTTAGTTTGCCTTCTCAAGGTCAATGTTTTCTCAAGGGAAAATCTTCCCTTCCTTCTTGATGCTTTCCTGTTACTGTTTTTAGGAGTAATTGCTGAGAAGTTTGCAACATAAATCATAGCAAACCTTGGTGTTTCATTTCCTCCCTATGCTCTGGTTGTGCATCATTTTTTTTTGAACAGATTGAACCAGGTAGCCTATGGCTTTCTATGATATGGAAACTGGTCTTCCCACTTGTCAACCCACAAGCTGTCAGGGATACTTCTTCCTGGGGCTACCACATCAGATGAAGCAGGTTTTGTTGCATCCAGAATAGCAACATGTCAGGGCTACAAGATATGAACTGAAAAAAAAAACCTGGAAGACTATTAGAGATACTTGGAGCTCCTGTGTTTCTTTGCTGCCTTCTAGTGGCCATCTGTATGTTTGTAACCAGATGTGGTAACCCTACATATTGCAGCATTCCAGATGACTAGTTCAATAAAACTCCAGGAACCTAATCCAGCAGCCATTTTTCATGGGAAATCTCTGAGCTGTAGTTCAGCAATTTACAGATTGACAGAAATTGCTTATATATAGTTCAGAGGAAAAGTTTGGCTTGCTCATAATCGTCATGATGCTACTATACCAAACTTTTCTAACTAGGTACCATTGAGATATATTGGGACTCCAACTTTCAGGACTGGCAGGAATTGTAGGAACGGAACTCCAGTTGGGAGGCTTGCCATATGGAATTCAAGCATGGGCATATTTAAGGAGGAAGTTGGACGGCACAATGGCAGCATGATCTTACTGTAGTCCCTCCCCTTTTGTTACGGTCATGTGACATTGATACATGTGTAAAATGATTGAGACATGGGTCACAGTGCTGGGCCCACCATCCTGCATTTAGACATTTCTGTGTTCAGAAAAAAATTGAGCAAAGGAATGGAGGTTCTCACAGATTTAAAGATGTATTGCTAAGTTGGTCTTTACAGTGATCTGGTTGCTGAATCAATGTTGCTAGCAATTTTGCAGGAAGAGAATATTCCAATATCTTCTTAAAAACTTCCAGTGTTGGAGCATTCACAACTTCTAGAGGTAAGTTGTTCCTCTGATTAATTGTTCTAACTGTCAGGAAATGTCTCCTTAGTTCTAGGTTGCTTCTCTTCTTGATTAGTTTCCACCCATTGCTTCTTGTCCTGCCCTCAGAGGTGCTTTGGAGAATAGCTTGACTCCCTCTTGTTTGTGGCAGTCCCTGAGATATTGGAACACTGCTATCATGTCACCCCTTGTCCTTCTTTTCATTAAACTAGATATACCCAGTTCCTGCAATCGTTCTTCATATGTTTTAGCTTCCAGTCCCCTAATCATCTTTGTTGCTCTTCTCTGCACTCTTTCTAGAGTCTCAACATCTTTTTTACATTGTGGCAACCAAAACTAAACACAGTATTCCAAGTGTGGCCTTACCAAGGCATTATAAAGTGGTATTAACACTTCATGTGATCTTGATTCTATCCCTCTGTTTATGCAGCCTAGAACTTTGTTGACTTTTTTGTCAGCTGCTGCACACTGCTGGCTCATATTTAAATGGTTGTCCACTAGAACTCCAAGATCCTGCTCACAGTTACTACTATTGAGCGAGGTACCACATATATTGTACCTGTGCATTTTGTTTTCCTTGCCTAAATGCAGAACCTTACTTTTTTCACCATTGAATTTCATTTTGTTAGATAGCGCCCAATGTTCAAGTCTTTTAAGAACCTTCTGTATCTTAAGCCTATCTTCCGGAGTGTTGCCTATTCCTGCTAGCTTGGTGTCATTTGCAAATTTGATGGGTTCCCCATCTATACCCTCATCCAAATCATTGATGGAAATGTTGAAGAGTATTGGGCCTAAAACAGAGCCTTGAAGTACCCTACTGCATACTTCCCTCCATGTAGATGCAGTTCCATACACATTGAGTGTGGTTGGTCAGCCAATTACAAGTCTATCTGCTGGTGATGCTGTCTAACCCACATTTTTTCTATTTTATCTAGTAGTAGGTTATGGTCTACTTTACCAAATGCCTTCTGAAGTCCAAGTAAATTATATTGACATCATTCCTCTGGTCCACTAATTTTGTCACTTTGTCAAAGAATATTGAATGGGTTGAGAGTGGAGGAAGCAAGGGAGTGAGAGTATACCATATGTTTCTAGGATGATGTAGGCCAGTACTAATTATAGCCATAATTAACTTTTGATCTCTTCTCTATCTGAGAAGTGCATGCAGCTACAAATAAAGTTTTATATGATCTGCACAATGTATTTCTTGTTAGCTTCAATCCACTATACAAGTACCATAATTTGTTCTTTCTGTTTTATTCACATTTAAGTTCCCTAACATGGGGGACCTTAAGTGTCTTAAACATTACACTGATTTAAATGAGAAATATTTAATCATATGCTTAATTTTCTCATTGAATGAATGGAACATCTATTGGAAGATGTGGACCTACTTACACTGAACAGACCTTTTATTCCTCTGCTTATTCCATTCTACCAGAAGTCTGCGATCAAATATCTGCCAAACTATATACCTAAATAATGTTCAGTATTGATATTCTGTGCCTCACTTTACAATTGGAAGTTGAACTGAACAAATTTGAGGAGTATGATAGCTTAGTTGCAGAAAACATGTTTTCCCTATAGAGATCCCTAAAATCAATCTGTGGCATTTTCAGTAAGAGTGACCTCTTAAAGAACTATGGTCCTGTAAGTGTTTAATGTTTTTTTTAAAAAATATTATACTATATATAAATATTATTATATTATTATACATATTATATTATGATTCATTGCAGTTAACCAGATGTTCACACTGGATTTGGCATTTTTATCTACACTTGAGTCCTTCCCAAGGACCTGGGATAGGTAGATGTTGATGTTTGATGATGCTAGAGGTATCATTGCTGGATGCAGTAAAACTTCCTTTTGCAATTGACTGGTACTGAATTTGTCAATGCCAATAGTGTTCAAATGTCCAGTTGTTTTGGGATCTATCCTTATGTGATAGATGCCTGGCAGTTTGAATTCTAAAGTCCCAGAGCACTTTAACTTCTTCATTTTCTACTTCTTTTTTTTAATTTTATGATTCTACCAGTTCTTGCTTGCAAGCAAATGGTATTTTTTGGAGAACTTCCAATGTACTATTGTTGCTACATTGTCATGTGATTGTAGTTAGTCTGTACCATCTTTTTGCAGCAACTAACCAGATGATCCACTATTTCTTCAGCTTTTTTGCAGAGGCAGCAATTGCTGTCTTCTTAATTCTGGTTTTGTATGCATTTTTTCTTAAGGCTTTGTCTTGTGCAACCAGAATTGGCCCCTCTCTTTCTTCAACTTTCCTGCCCTTAATCATTGCCAGGTCTTATTATTATTATCTGTGTTGTCTGCTATTTTTTTTAATGTGATACTTAGTGTTTCCCATGTCTCTTTTCTATTCTTCACTTGGTCTTCCTTGGAGGCCAGTTTGGTCTCTCCAGTACTCAGTAAGTCTCCATGGTATACTAGCTTCAGTGCACATTATTCACTGTCCTTCAGATATTTTTCCAGTGTTTTTTTTTCCTTCTTCAACAATCTGATGTACTTGAGACATTCCATGCCTACTCATTTTCCTTGATAAGTAGACTCTGTCAACATCACTGTGAGGATGAAGGGCATGATTCACTGTCATTTTTCTGGTCTTTCTATCCAGGGCTTTTCATTCAGCTGGAGCCCCGTGCACTATTCCAGCTGTGTGTCTAATGACTGGGATTGTCCAGGTATTAGACACACAGAGCCTTGGTAGTACAGGTCTAAGGCACCCTGTTATTAAGCTGGTTATTAAGACCAGCTGCCTGCAATTACTGCAGGTTCAATCTCGCCAAGGCTCAAGGTTGACTCAGCCTTCCATCCTTTCTAAGGTAGGTAAAATGAGGACCCAGTTTGTGGGGGCAATAAGCTGACTTTGTATAAATATACAAAAGTATGAAGGCTATTGCTTAGCACATTGTAAGCTGCCCTGAGTCTCCGGAGAAGGGCGGCATATAAATCAAATTAAAAAAAAAATAAATAAATAAAAAATTAATTGCCTTGATGGCATTTCCTCCACTGAGTTTGGACTTTAAAATCTTCTTCACTCTTGATGTATATTTTTATTATGATTATAAAATGTATATTAATAGTTTAATATAAGGCTCTTCCCCCTATTAAATTAGACTAACTTGCTCGACTTATCACAGAGTTATCCAGGTAAGCTTGAGGAGCACAGGCTAACCAACATAATGGCCTCTTTGCCTGACCTCATGGTGCTCTTTAAAGCTGAAATCCCGTCAACTTCAGAGTAACTATTGCATCTCCTTGATCTTTTCCATGGCTCTTCTTTAAAAGCATGTTCTGAGAGAGAAATTATTTGGACTAGTCGGTTTCCCATGGGTCCAAGAAATAACCACAGGGGTTATCAGGATTTAGGCTTTTTCAGATCTTCAGTCCTTTCAATCCTACCTTTTCATGTACCTACAAGACTTGAAACCTCAATTGACTTCTACCCTTCGATCACTGTGAGAAAGAGGAAGCCCAGCTAATGCTAAAAGCTCAGAACATTTCCACACACAAAAGGTTATCTGGAGTTAAACCTTGAAATTGGAGCACCAGTAATGGGAAACTTAAATAACTGGGGCAGGTGGGATTAAAGTAAAGGTAACTGTAGACACATTGCCTTACATATGCAAAATTTATATAGCATAATATCAGATTATTCCTATTTATGCACTCCTTTCAACTCACGTTAAGCATGACATGCCAATTACTATCATTCAAATCACTTAGTGTTCCAATTACTGCACACTCTAAAAAGTGTGTGGATTTGATTTACGGAGCTGGATCACAGAATCCCCATAAGAACTAAGGCTCAAAACCAATGACATTTTTTTTCATGCATAGTACATAGTGTTTATATTTTGAGAGATGAATATTTAAGAAGTTTGTTGAAAAAGTATAAAACAATGTTACAATGACATAGCAATTATAGACTTATCTTCTGATCTCTTCTATAATTGGGGAATGGCACATTGCCATAAGTGTAAGTAAGAATAAGGAGGGCTACCAATAAAATATACTCCTGTAGGAATAAAATACAGGTAGTCTTCAGTTTATGATCACAATTGAGTCCAAAATTTCTGTTGTTAAGTGAGACATTTGTTAAGTGACTTTTTGCCCCATTTTATGACTGTTCTTGTCACAGTTTTAAGTGAATCACTGCAGTTGATAAATTAGTAACCCAGTTGTTAAGTGAATCTGGCTTTCCCTTTAACTTTGCTAATGACAAGGTCGCAAAAGGTGATCACATGACCCTGGGACACAGAACCGTCATAGATATGAATCAGTTGCCAAGCATCTGAATTTTGATCATGTGTATCATACTGCAAAGGTTGTAACTGTGAAAAATGGTTATAAGTCACTTTTTTTCAGTGCTGTTGTAACTTTGAACAGTCACTAAATGAACTATTGTAAGTCATGGACTACCTGTAATAGTTTGATTTTAAATATAAGTAGGACACAGATAAGTTTCAATACTGTGACCTCTTTATGAACAACTCCTAAAAATGGATACTTCCTGTTAGAGTATATAGAATAGAATAGAATAGAATAGAATAGAATAGAATAGAATAGAATAGAATAGAATAGAATAAACAGAGTTGGAAGGGACCTTAGAGGTCTTCTAGTCCAACCCCCTGCTCAGGCAGGAAACCTTATACCAGACAAATGGTTGTCCAATCTCTTCTTAAAAACTTCCAGTGTTGGAGCATTCACAACTTCTGGAGGCAAGTTGTTCCACTGATCAATTGTTCTAACTGTCAGGAAATTTCTCCTTAGTTCTAGGTTGCTTCTCTCCTTGATTAGTTTCCACCCATTGCTTTTTGTCCTACCCTCAGGTGCTTTGGAGAATAGTTTGACTCCCTCTTCTTTGTGGCAGCCCCTGAGATATTGGAACACTGCTATCATGTCTCCCCTAGTCCTTCTTTTTCACTGAACTAGACATACCCAATTCCTACAACCGTTCTTTATGCTTTAGCCTCCAGCCTCCTAATTTTAGTATTATCTTAAATTACATACCAGATATAATTCTCGCATATGGAATCTATTCTGAATCATTATTTTCACATTAAAATTTAATAGAGAAACTGGACAACCTGTGACCATTGTGTCATTGTTTCAGAGACATTTTCTTAACTAAGTTGAGAAATGGAATGACCAAGGGCAAAAAAAAAAAAAAAAGTGGCAGCAACTTCTGACTTTCTACTTGACCACAACTGACTGTCCTCTAGCAGCCAATGGTACAGGACTAGTCTACCTGGCCTCTGAAAAGACCCAAAATTGGCCAAATTTTAATCCCATGATAGTCATAGATCCTAGATTTTGGATGCAATCAGTAAATTAGCCCATTTGAGTTCAAATATTGTTGCCTATGGTGCACTGTTTGGCCAGTTAAAGTTTACGGCCAAAAGAGTTTTAGTAGTATATAGATGGTATTAACATTTTTTTAAAAATTTGATTTATATGCCGCCCTTCTCTGGAGACTCAGGGCGGCTTACAAAGCGTTAAGCAATAGCCTTCATACTTTTGTATATTTTATACAAAGTCAGCTTATTGCCCCCACAAACTGGGTCCTCATTTTACCTACCTTAGAAAGGATGGAAGGCTGAGTCAACCTTGAGCCTGGTGAGAATTGAACTCGCAGTAATTGCAGGCAGCTGGAAGATAAATACTACCTTTAACAGTAGCATTAATCTGCTGTGCCACTCAGGCTCTACACAAAAAAACACAACTTTTTAGCTGTGTTCTATCAGAAAGTGAAATGACATTCACATCTGTTGTAGGGGCATACATTATGATTGCGACTTCTGTGGAAGATTCATCAAAGATGGCATATGTCAGTGAAGGCGAACCTTTTTGGCATCAAGTGCTGAAAAGGTCGTGTGGAAACATCACACATGCAAGCGTGCCCTTGTCGGGGCTGCACTCCAGAAAAGCCGAACTTCCAGGTTCTAGCACACATGCATGCCCAGCGATCAGCTGGCGGGCACGCATGCACACAGTGGTTTTCGGCACTGCCGCGCATGCAAAGGACAGCTGATCATTGCATGCACATTCATGCCAGAAACCCAGAAAACAAACAGGCAAGGCCATGCGTGCTGGGCAAAATGGCTTCGCGTGCCACCATGGGCATATGTTGTAATGTTGCCTAGTTTACTGATTTCTCATTAAAACGTTTATTCCCTTCTCATCAGAAAAGAACATTTTTTTAAAAAAAAACATTATTTAGAGATTCTAATTGAATTAATATGAGATTTTTCAGATAAGTTTTTAAATATTTAATAATTTTAAGGGATTTTTAATATTTGTATTATACAATGTATTTTATCTTGGCTGTTCACCGCCCTGAGTCCTTCGGGAGTAGGGCGGTATAGAAATTTGATTAATAAATAAATAATAAAATAAATAAATAAATCTAGCTCCTGGAAATTATTTTCTTTGTGGCTGACCCATTTGTGCTGCCAGTCCTCTTTTGAATTCTTGCTAGATAAATAATGTGGTCTTGTTGTCCATGAAAATGGCCTTTGGTTGCAGGATTTAATTCCTGATTGTGATCTTGTATCTCTGATTTCTCCCTACTATCTTGGCAGTTGAAGAGCTGGGTGGAAACTCCCTTAAGATAAATTTATAGGAAAAAAAAATATATGACCGAATTTCTCCCACTTTTTTTCTAAATAATTAAGAGGAGAGCGTTCATGTTGTCTCCTTTGCATGTATATCAATTCATATTGGGTTTATCATTAACATACCCATATAAAACCCTTTTAAAAATAAACAGCGTCATTAAACAAACCCACCTTGTGTCTAAAGTTGGCTTTTGAAAAATAAACCCTTAAAATGCCTTTGCTTTGCAATGTTCATCAACAATCACTTGATGGAGCCAGCTAGTTCCCAAACATTTGTTTAGTTTTGCACAACAGATGTCAGGGTCTCAAAAGCATAACAGAATGACGTCTCCAAAGAACAGCCTCTTGTGTCGATGGTAATGAGCTTGTGTTCTGTCAGCCTCATTGATGGCTATTGTGATAAACCCCAGATGAGAATCTTTTTCACACAGGCTTATCGTGCTTAAGGGGGAAACTCTCAATAGTCCAGCTATTTATTTAGGAACTTGCTAGTAGAGTGTGTCTGTGTGTCTGTGTGTGTTTGTTTGTGTCTGTGTCTCCAAATGAACATTCAGAAAATGATAGATATGGGAACAGTCGCAAGCAGGCTGGGCATTAATATTTGATGCAATATAGCCAATTTAAAAAAAAGAGAGAGAGAAACAAATAGACAAATAACTCCTTTTCAGTAGAAGTCCTGTTTAATCCCTACCATTTCTTCTTTCTTCCCTGCCCTACAAAAAGCTTGGAGAATAAAAAATAATACGAGAAACTGAAGTTGTTTTTTTTTAAAAGTATACTTAAAAAATAATTTGAGAATGTTCCCTGTTACTGGTTTTCAGCTTTACAAAATATTGAAGAAAAGATCTGATTTCACTAAAAACAATGGGAAGGAAGAATTATGGAAATATCCATTCTAGTATAATTAGTTTTCTTCTCAAGAGTTGTACACATAGTCTATGCTATGTACCAAAGGGGTGAAATCCCAAGCTCCATTAATACTAATTATTAATTCCAATTATACTATACACTATACCAGTGGTCGGCAAACCACGGCTCGCGAGCCACATGTGGCTCTTTGGCCCCTTGAGTGTGGCTCTTCCACACTCATGATGCCCTGGGCGGCTGTGGCTGAGCCGGGAGCATGCGCACACACAGGGAGACCCTCCTCAAGCCAGCGCCGAAGTTCAGGAAAGGTGCGCACAGGGTGGGCAGCGGCTTGCTTAAGGAGGGTCTCCCCATGTGTGCGCATGCTCCCAGCTCAGCCACAGCCAGGAGCATGCGCTCTGAAGAGCTCCTGTGAGAAGCAGCACAGTGGGGTAATGAGACCCCTCCCGCTCAGCCAAATGCTGGGCTCTTGCCCAGGCACGGAGGTGGATAAAGAAGAGACAGAAGTTTAGCGAAGCAGATTAGAACGACGCTGCAGGACGAACTCCTAATCGAGCAGCCGCTCACCTCCTGACCGAGGACGGTCACCTGAAGGGAGGGGGAGAGACACAGAGAGAGAGAGATGGGGGGAGAGAGAGAGACATAGAGACACATACAGAGTGATATATAGAGAGGGGTGAGAGAGGGGAAGAGAGGGAGAGATACAGAGGGAGAGACATGGGGGGAGAGAGGGGGAGATAGGAAGAGGGGGAGAGAGATAGAATGGTTGGGTAGGCATGGCTGGGGGGGTCATGTGACTGGGTGAGTGAGTGACATCGAGTTGGCCACGCCCACCCAGGTTTTGTGGCTCCGGTGTGTTTTTTTCTGTGGGAAACGGGTCCAAGTGGCTCTTTGAGTGTTTAGGTTTGCCGACCCCTGCGCTATACTAATATAGTATAACATACTATAACTATAATACTAATTATAATACCGTGTTTCCCCAAAAATAAGACCCTGTCTTATATTTTTTTGAACCCTGAAATAAGCTCTTGGCTTATTGCCATGTGCTCAAAAGCCTGATTGGGCTTATTATCAGGGGATGTCTTATTTGGGGGGAAACAGGGTACTAATACTAATAATAAAGAGCTGCAGGAAACTTAAGTTAGACCTGCCAATCTAGAGAGTGGGGTAGAGGTGACCATAGTCAGACCAACTGAAATGGTAATTTGTCATCTTGGATTGGAAAGATTCCCCCCCTCCCCGCAGTGAGTTTTTAAAAAGGGAAAGGGGGTCAGATCCATTTTATCTTTATTGTTTTGTCTTCCATCACAAGGGAAGAAAGTTCTTCCTTTTGGCTGACACCAGCCAATTAAGAAAAACACTCCAACTCAGAGAAGAGTTGAAGACCCAGAAGAAAATAGCCTCAGGCAGTAGCAGAGTTACATGTTGATTAGGATCTGTTTTATAGATTGGCTTGGACTATGCATGTGTAGCCTAAGTCCTATTTTTTAAGCCTACATGCTATTCTTTCAATGTAGAGGAAAGAAAGAAAGAAAGAAAAAAAGAAAGAAAGAAAAAAAGAAAGAAAGAAAGAAAGAAAGAAAGAAAGGGAGGGAGGGAGGGAGAGGGAGGGAGAGAAAGGGCTTAAGGCAGAGGCCCTCAACCTTTTGGCTATCAGGGACCGGTGCTGTAGAGAGAGGTTTTTCCATGGAGTGGAGGGGGCGTGGTTTCTTGTGCTACCTGCATCCCACTGATGGGGCTTCACTTGCTTGTGTGGACCAGTTTCTGGGATGCCATGGCCCAGTGCTGGTCCATGGACTCGGGGTTGGGGACCCCTGGCTTAAGGCATGAGTGTTTCCCCCTTTTTTTCTAATAAATTGTACAGAATCAGATTTTTCTCTGGGATTAAAAAAAAAAAGTCTCTTCCCAGGAATATAGAAGGGTGCCAGAGGGTTGTGAATAGAGGATCTAGAGACCCTACCACCGTAGGAAGCTAGGATAACACAATCTATGATATTTTTTTTTGAAATGCACGTTTTTCAAGCACAAAGCCCCATTCCAATTTCCAAAGTCATCAGTCAAGAAGAAAAAAAAAATCAGGTCAAACAAAGAACTAGCAATATATCAAAGACCATTATGTAGGATAATAAGGATGATTAAATTGGGACTATCGTGAAACATATACAGTAGTCCATGCTGTTCTTATCAAGGAGTGAACATATGTGGTTATTGTGTATTGCAATGCCTAAAACCCATGAAGGTGCTTTATATCTCTCTCTGAAACTTCACACCAATGTTCGACACCTTGAGGGTGGCCCTGACTTTGCAAATTGAAAAGGTGAAATTATCACTCCATCTGTAATCTCCTGCTAGGTTTAGTGTTAAAAGAAAAGAGATTTCATTCCTGCTAGCAGTGCTATGGCCCAAAGGAGGAACAGCTGAGAAACTATTTTAAAAAATGGAAATGTGTGCCTTGAAATGAGGTAACTCTCATCTAGATAGCTTAATTTTTCACAATAGGTAGAAGAACAAAGCTGTTTTCAAGGCACTTTAAAAGCATTTTCAATATGTTCCGTGAGTGGCATGAGAATCAAATTAGAAGAAAATTAGTTTGTAGATGGAGATTTCAGCAATTCTTTCTTAAAGGACCAGAGAGGAAGATGGAGATTGCCTCTAATTTTTTCTCACTAACCCTATGGAGTCTGACTATGGGGGTCTTGGAGGCAAGTACAGGTAGTCCTCAATTTATGTCCACAATTGGACCCAAAATTTCTGTTGCTAAGTGAGACATTTGTTAAGTGAGTTTTGCCCCATTTTACAACCTTCTTTGTCACAGTTGTTAAGTGAATCACTTCAGTTGTTAAGTTAGTAACATGGTTGTTAAGTGAATTTCCCCATTGGCTCTGCTTATCAGAAGGTCACAAAAGGGGATCACACAATTCTAAGGTACTGCAACCGTCATAAATATGAATCAGTTGCCAAATGGCTGAATTTTGATCACGTGACCGTGGGGTTGCTGCAATGGTCATAAGTGTGAAAAACGGTCATAAGTCATTTTTTTCAGTGTCGTAACTTTGAGCAGTCACTAAATGAACTGTCGTAAGTACTGTAGTCTCCTCTTTCTGTTTTTCATTATCTTGCTTGCTAGGATTGTCTCACCTTCTCCACCTACAGCATATTTCCTGGATAAGACATTCTTGGAATAGACTTTTTTTGTCTGCCTGCCTGTTTCTGCCCAAGTATGTGGTCAACATACCTTCCTCCAGTGGGAGCCTCCAGCTACATCTCAGGTTGGTGCATTGTCTGTTCCACTGTGTGGAAACTTACTTCTCCACAATGCCAGAACCCCACATGCATTTCAGGTGAATGCATTCCTAAATTCTTAAATTTCAATAGGGAAAAGAAAGGAGACCTGGAAACAGCAGAGTGAATACCGGTAGATCTTGGCTTATGACCATAATTGAGCCCAACATTTTTGTTGCTAAGCGAAACATTCATTAAGTGAACTTGCCCCATTTTTACGACTTTTCTTCCCGCAGTTGTTAAGTTAATAACACAGTTGTGTATCTGGTTTCCCTATTGACTTTGCTTATAAGAAGGTCACAAAAGGGAATCACATGACCTTGGAACACCGCAATTGTCATAAATATGAGTCAGTTGCCAAGTATTTGAATTTTGATCACATGATGGGGATGTTGCAACAGTCATAAGTGTGAAAAATGGTCATTATTCACTTTTTTCAGTGTCGTAACTTTGAACGGTCACGGTGAACTGTTGTAAGTCGAGGATCACCTGTTGACCAGTTCAAGATGTGGACTGCATTTGGTTTCTTTAGCTTTCATTTTCTCTTGGAAATAAAGGCAAATGTATGTTAATCCAATGCTTCACATTTTTTATTGGAGAGAGATGTGAGTTTACTGATGTCACTTTAAAAAAAAAATGACCAAAGATTGGTATTGATTGATTCACTTTTTAATTAAAAGAAAAAAAATGAAGTGAAAATGTTGCTAAATAATCTTGTCATGAAAGAATTACAGAAAAGCATTTCTCATGTCCTATTTATTCAACTAACAGAATTTATTATTTATTATTTATTTATTTATTAGTTTGATTTATATGCCGCCCTTCTCCGGAGATTCAGGGTGGCTTACAATGCTTTTATTATTTTTATAGAATTACTGTGCTACTCAAAATGATGAGAATTGCAAGTTATGTTTTTCAATTGCAATAGTTTTGTAGAATGGGGTTACATTAGCATTGGCTGAATTTTTACAGCCATTATTATTTTAACTGAATATGAAGTGGACTATTCATTCAAATCAAAAATCTAAATAAACAAACACCTTAAATTATTCAAACACTTCACCATATTATTTTGCTCCTAAGATGTATTTATTCCTCCATCCATCCATTTATTCATGTATGAATATGTTTCATGGATTGGGAATGCATACTATTCATTTTTTTTTTGGTCTGCTCTACGACTATGGTATAAAGGTTTTCAAAAGATAGTAAACATCAGTTTCCATGTTTTCTGCATAAAGTTTAATGCACAAAAATTGAATTGCTTCCATATGATATTATCTTTTATTATAATATACTAATTATATTATTTCATTTAAGAGTAATTATTTCTTTGGACTAGCACTTTATTTTTCTCTGCTTTTATTAACTTCTAGAACAAAAGATGATACTAGATGAAATGGAAATTTGTAAGGCTTTTTTTAATGTAATGAAAAACAAACAGAAAATTTGAATGTATTGCATAGCAGTCAAAGCAGTGTATACCATTGATTTGGGATTATGTTTATTGTTCAGATTCAAAGCACATGTTTAAAGAGTATAAATCAAGATTTAAGGTTATTGTTGGAAGGATAAATACTTTTGTTTTCCTATTTTGTCAGTTTTTAACTTGGTTTTAACTACACTTATCTCTAAAATTAAACTTTGTGGCTTGGAATATATAGAGCTGACTTCCCTCCCTCCCTCCCTCCCTCCCTCCCTCCCTCCCTCCTTCCTTCCTTCCTTCCTTCCTTCCTTCCTTCCTTCCTTCCTTCCTTCCTTCCTTCCTTCCTTCTTGAAATCTCACTGAAACTTCTTTTTCAGAAGTTTTATCTAAAGGTCTGCAGAGTTGTTCTGAATATCATTAGGAGAAAATGTCATGGCAATCCATTAATTTTTGGTACTTGGTATCATGTGCTCCTCTCTTGCTTGGGCCCTTCCAGTGTGGGCGAAAATTAAAAATTCAAAGCAAGCAGATTTCCCTCTATTTTTAAATAACTGAGCTATGAGTGCTTTGCAGAAAAATTTAATAACAACAAGATGAACCTATTCCCTGTGTCAATGCTATTAACGTGGGATGGTCTTTAGAAAGAGAATAGCAATGCAGTCCAACAAGGAATGATTTCAGATTTGAGAATGTAACTAACCAATTTAAACATAAAAGGGCTGAAAAAAATTAAAACAACCCCTTTGAAATATGTCAGTAAGAGATAAGATGCTGCTTTAAATACTAGAAAATGAAAGGGCATTTGCTACATAGGCTATCCAAACATACTGGAGTTAGTTAAAATTCTTATGCCCTGAAAGTGATGTGATGTGATGTTGGGTTAAATGAAGCAGGGTCTGCCAGAGAAAGTGTCATAAGACTTAGTGGAAGTTTGTCTCTCCTGTTGGGCCAAATCACATAGTAACATATGCAGCCTGTCCTAAAGATCCACCTTAACAGCTGGTCTTTGTCATCTATGCCATAGAATGTTTGCTGCAACTATTCATTCAGTAGTATAGTTACCATACATTCAAAGGTACAGTAAGCCTCCATTATTGTTGTTGTTGTTAGTTGCGAAGTCATGTCCGACCCATTGCGACCCCATGGACAATGTTCCTCCAGGGCTTCCTGTGCTCTACCATCCGCTGGAATCCATTTAAGCTCACGCCTACTGCTTCAGTGACTCCATCCAGCCACCTCGTTCTCTGTCGTCTCCTTCTTCTTTTGCCCTCAATCTTTCCCAGCATTAGGCTCTTCTCCAGTGAGTCCTTCCTTCTCATTAGGTGGCCAAAGTATTTGAGTTTCATCTTCAGGATTTGGCCTTCTAAAGAGTAGTCAGAGTTGATTTCCTCTAGGACTGACCGGTTTGATGGAGGGATTCGCAGGAGTCTTCTCCAGCACCATAGTTTAAAGGCCTCAATTCTTTGGCGCTCAGTCTTTCTTATGGTCCAGCTTTCACAGCCATACATTGCAACTGGGAAAACCATAGCCTTGACTATACACACTTTTGTTGGAGGGTGATGTCTCTGCTTTTTAGTATGCTGTCTAGATTTGCCATAGCTTTCCTCCCCAGGAGCAAGCGTCTTTTAATTTCTTGGCTGCAGTCCCCATCTGTGGAGGAAAATAAAATCTGTCACTACCTCCATTTCTTCCCCATCTATTTGCCAGGAATTGAGAGGGTCGGATGCCATGATCTTAGTTTTCTTAATGTTGAGTTTCAAGCCAACTTTTGCACTCTCCTTCTTCACCCGCATCAAGAGGCTCTTTAGTTCCTCTTCGCTTTCTGCCATTAGAGTGGTATCTACATATCTGAGGTTATTGATATTTCTCCCGGCAATTATGATATAGCTAAACATTTTTTGGGGCAGGCTTTCCCTTCAACCCTCTATGGGAGTGTTTGAAGAAGCAGGATAAAAAGAATACTGATACTTCTGAGTACTTGATACTTTTTCAACTTTGGTGTTGGAGAAGACTCCTAACAATACCATTGATAACCAAGAAAACAAACGGATCAGTGAACAAATCAATCCAAAATTCTGATTTGAAATGATCAGACACAAATGATCAGGGTCAAATTACCATACTTTGCAGACATTATGAAAATACTTCTCTCTGATACTCTCTGAGTATAATACTGGGAAAGGTAGAAGGAAAGAGAAGAAGAAATCATAAGACTGAATAACAGTGGCGAACAGTTGCATTGTTGGAAAATCTGAAAGACCATTTTGGAGACACATCACCTGGAGAAAAATTATATCATCACTAAAAATCAGCACTGACTTGATTGCACACGCAGGTAGTAACTGACATACTATCTTTCATTTAGCAATGGTTCCAATAACCTATGACCTGTACTCTTATGTACTTATGACTGTTGCAGCACCTCGTGTTCACATGCTAATGATCCAGGTGTTTGGCAACTGGCTTACATTTGCAACCAGTTGCAGCGTCCTTGAGTTACGTAATTGCGATTTGTAGCCCTTTTTTCCCCAATTATCACCAAAAAAATGCCCATTGGGGAAGCTGGATTTGCTTAACGACCATGTGATTTGTTTAATGACCACTGTAAAAATTGTTATAGAATTGGGTTTGACTTGGCTTACAACCGCATTGACTCACAATAGAATTTCTGGTTCCAGTTGTATTCCTAAATCAAGGTCTACCGGTATCTGTAATTAGATCTATTTTAAGTATGTTGTGAATGTACTTCGAAGATTGAAAGAATATGCAGTGCTAAAAAGAATGACACAATGCTAATAATTTATAAATCGGAGGACATTCAGATGGGATAAATCAAAAACTCACAATCCATTGGTGCTGTACACACAGGATTTCATGGAATAACAGAGAATCTAATTAGGATCGATTTAGTTCCCTCTCTTGTTGGCACAGTTGAAAAGCTTCATGCATATCCAAAATTGGTTTGAATCTGTGTTGTTATATTCTATGCCATTTTTAGTCCTTGCTGTCCTGTTGTTTTATGTTGTTTCTTTTATGTTGATGTAATTTTGTACCATTTTAACTCAGCAGGCTATCAACACCTGCTTGCATTTCCTCCTGATGCCGTTTTCAGCTCTGATATATCTTGATTGTATACCGATGATTGCCCACTATCCTGCCCTATGCTTAGCTATATTAGAAGAACCATCACTAATAATGGAACAGGGAAGAGGGCAAAGCTGGGAAAAATAATGAAAAATGGCTGTGTTTTTTTTTTTAAACCTTTCCAAGTTCTTGGCAACTTTAGGAAGTTCTTATGAAAAATAAAATTCTCACACGTTTTTAAAAATAATTTCTCAACTTGTCTGGGCAGATTAGAGCAATAATACCCCAAAGATAAAGCTGCTTCCCAGGAAGTAATTTGTTTTGAAGATACACAAATAACAGTCAACAGTTATTTGAAATCATATCTGAAATCTATAACAGCCGAGCTCTTTGGCAGCCCTGCCATTGGCTGAGATTTAATGCAATCTGTATATAAGGAAATTAACAGGGTAATTTTTTGTCCCTGCATTTGGAAGATGCACTGCATGATAACTCTCAAAGACATCTTGCGATGTTATTCTTGGGGGGAACTGAACTTAAAAATGAAGTACTTTGAATTTCTTTCTGAATATTTATGCTGTTATCTCCAAAACAAACAAGCAACAATAATAAAACTTCTTGTCACTGAATTGCATTTTATAAATGGCTCATAGCATCATTTAGACTTTAGCTAGCCATAATTTCTGAAAGACAGGAAAAGCATAGCCAGCTAAAAAGCAATGCTGCTTTATCAGCACTGAAATTGCTATCAATTTCAAGTATAACTTGAAAAGCATATAAAACAAACCACAGGACTTGCTGTGCTTACAAATATTGTTTTGCCCTTGCTCCCCTTCTAACCTCTTTAGAGAGTTTAGTATTTCATTTTAATGCCTCGAATGCTTACCATAAGATTGGCCAAGAAATGCTAAACTTGCCTGGAACAATCTCTTGAGTGCTGTCAGTCTTTAATGACATTAAATATTTGCTGATTTAGGCACCGCCCATCTCTATCTAACTGACTGTGGGTGGTTTGGAGATTATATATATATAATCAAATAAAAGATACAGTTAAAATAGAATTAAAAACCAAATGACAAACCAGTAAAAAACAAGGCTAAAAGATAAGTGAAAAGGTAGAGGAAGTCTTCTCAGACCACCAACCACCATCAAGATTGCATGCTTCTCTTCAACCCCATGCCAGTGGTGAGTTTCAAATTTTTTTACTGCTGGTTCTGTGGGTGTGGCTTGGTGGGAGTGGCATGGCTTGGTGGGCATGACTTGGTGGGCATGGCAGGGGAAGGATACTGTAAAATCTTCATTTCCTCCCCAATCCAGGGGAAAGTTACTGCAAAGTCCCCATTTCCTCCTGATCAGCTGGGACTTGGGAGGCAGAGAATAGATGGGGGTGGAGCCAGTCAGAATTTTTTCTACCAGTTCTCCGAACTACTCAAAATTTCCGCTACCAGTTCTCCAGAACTGGTCAGAACCTGCTGAAACCCACCTCTGCCCCATGCCAATTGGCAGAGCCAGGTCTTCACATTCTGCTGGAAGGCTGGGGAAGCAGGTGGCAACCTTGCCACTTGGGAACAAGAAATTCCAAAGGGCAGGGGCAATGGTAGACAAGGTTTTCTTCTTAGACCCAGCCGGCTGGAATTCTTTAACAGATGGGGTCTGTAACATACCTTCTTTGCCTGACCAGATGGGGCAGGTTGTCACGTGGTTATAATAGTCTGTTGGTGGTTTCTAATATATTTTAGATGTATGTTATCTTTGTCATAGCTTGTGTTGGTTGTGCTGTAGCGGGTTAAGTGATCAGGCACTTTTTGATAAAGTTGTGTAGGTATCCATTTTGTTAGAAAGCATTGTATAGATGATCTGTTTTCTTTTTCTGGTGTTCTGGGTTGCTGTTGAAGTGCATTTGCACTCGTCTGAATTATGTTCTTACACAGCTCCTGTTGTGAAGTGTGCCAGATCATATCCATCCGAAAATCCGTGCTAGGAGAAGAGAGGGAAAGGAAAAATGCTACGTTGAAACTGGATCGCTTATTGTTCTGCCCCAACTACAGACCCCAAAGAACGCAGCACACACAAAGTCCGTATAAACTATAGTTTACTAATTTCATAGTTTACTAATTTAAATCAGTCTTTTCTGAACAAAGGCTGTTAATTTAACTTCATTAACAGCTGACAAGAATCCAAAGAATAATAACTCAATTCTGAGACATAGTATTTCAGATAACCGCAATCTTACTGTGGTTGGCAGAATGCCCAGAAGCAATTTGCAGGAAAACTGACAAGAGATAAACAAGAGCTGAATGAAACGTTTCTGGAATCAAGATGCAAAGGAATATGAACGAAGTTATTTCCTGTACATTGCATCAGTTGTCGTCCTTCCTTAAATAGGCTAGGGGAGTGGCCAATTAGCCCCAAGCCTTACTTTCGAGGAGACCTCCTCCTGAGGAGCCACTCCTGCCTTTTAACAGCTCTGCGCGCTTGTGCATCGAGAAGAGGCTCTTCCTCTTCTTCCTCTTCATGGGAGCTTCTGGAGGTTCTGAAGGCCCTGGCTGAATCCCTGCCTCTGGCACCACATCTTCTCCAGCCTCCTCATTGTCTGACTCGAGTGCCAGCTGCACAGGCTGCTGGAGCAGCACCACACCAGCCTCCTCGCTGTCGGAATCAGCTACTAACTGCACAGGCTGCTGACGGGCCACAACAATTTGTGACATGATTATAGGGAAGGGAGAAAGAATCTCATGTGTATCATTTACTACTTCTTGGATTTTAAGACAATATTGTAATGCTTTATTTTGTTGTGTTCTATTGTATCAGTGGTCTATTTTGCTGTGGTCATTCACTGTAA
The DNA here is from genome assembly GCF_059756535.1 of Pantherophis guttatus. Classification (NCBI taxonomy): domain Eukaryota; kingdom Metazoa; phylum Chordata; class Lepidosauria; order Squamata; family Colubridae; genus Pantherophis; species Pantherophis guttatus. The sequence goes on along the minus strand of NC_142063.1, from coordinate 249,387,486 downwards.
AGAAAGAAAGAAACAGTACAGTAACAATTAAGAATGGGTTTTTCTTGCCAAACTGAAAACAAATAAATCCTTGAAGATATGGAAAGGGTGAGAAGCAGGCAGTGGTGGGATTCTCGTGGTTCAGACTGGTTCGGGAGAACCGTTTGCTCTGACTTTCAGCCGTGAGCAAACTGGTTCTCTCTTTCTTTGAAGTGGCCCGCCTGCCCACCCCTCCGTTATACTTACCTATATTTCTGCTTCCGAAGCCCAGCTGGATTGCCGCTCCTCAGCTTTTTCTTGCTCTCAGCAATGCAGAAGTTCAATTTTCTTCAAAGTGTACATGTACGCACTCAGCGAACTGGTTGTTAAACCAGTAGGATCCCACACTGGAGGCAGGATTCACATTTATTTTGGAAAATGTTTTCCCACTGTCCAATAATAGTTTATTTGGGATTGTTTCTCCAATATGTTCGCCATTTCTCTATGTACACATGTGCTGTTACCTTATTATACTAAAGATCTTTCAGAACTGCTGAGCTGGTTCTCTTCATCTATCTTTCTATAGTCAGAAAACCATATCCGAGCATGAAATTTCCTGTCCCGCTTCTGATTCTTCTCTTGTCTCTCCTCTCCTGGAAGTCCTGACTCTAAGGAAATGGGTGAGAACATCTCATAGCTTTGACACACTTTGCGGCTGACCTTAGATGCTATTGGCTTAAAGGGGCAAATGCTATTTAACACTAATGCAGCTAGAAGGGTGACTTAAGCCAATCCCATTATGGGTGTGAATAAAATAAAGACAATTTCATGGAGACAGGTCAGAAAAATATGTGTCATGCCACAATGAAGTGTGGGTGGAGAAAGACCCTGAGTGAGCCTTTGGATTTCTTTGGGAAGACTGTGTATGCTACACAGTGTCTTTACTGTGTCATCCCAAACACTTCTGCAGTTTTGAAATGAGCCAAACTAAGGATTTTAAGACTGTTTTAAGTCTTTTTATCTGTGACTCTCTTTATAGAATTGGGGCATTTGCAGTACTTGCCCTGGGGAAAATAGTGCACTTTTCGAGCCTTGCCCTAAAAGCAAAGGCCATCCATTACCCTCTTCCTCTCTCTATCAGGTTAATGACTTTATTAAATATTTAACGGGCACTGTCTCTAGAGTGCCGACATAAGTGATTTTACATTATCTCATCCACTCCTGTCTCTGATTTCTTACAAAGTGTGTTGCTCTGCCTGGCGTTAACTCAGAGAAAAATGATGATTGATTGGACAACCATTAAGACCATGTTTAATATTAACCTTCATCTTCAGAGATGGTGGAGGCCACTGAAGGTAGGATGGGGACAGAAAGCTAAATGCAAAACAGATGTTTTGTACTAAAAATGATTCTCTGGGGATGAGAAAGAAAGCTGATAAGCACCTACCCCCCCCAAACATACACACCAATAAGCATTTGAAGTGGATTTCATATGTTTGAGTGCAACATTTTAAGTACTTTGGGACTGAAGTATCTTCTTCCTTTGGTGCACAATTTGCTTCACTATAAAGTTTATTTATATATTATTACATATCTTCTTTTCCTTTTCTCTCTTCCCCTCCCTTTACATCTTGAGGGTAGAAATGGATTGAGAACTCTTAAGAGATTGAAATCCCAAAGCCAGTTTATTCTTTCAGTAAGAAATATGAATATTCACATTTTAAATTTCATTTTAGGGCAGACTCTAATGAATCATGGAATAGCTACACACACGCAAACACACAACATGGGTTTCCAAATGCCAATTAATTCTCTAACTTGGCTTATCCACCGGAGCCATACAACAAGGAATAACTGAATAGCTCTTTCAGACCAATGAAATGATAGTCAAATTTATTTTTATCTACCATATAAGGGAAAAAGAACACCATTGTCACCTGAATGCTTGGTGAGGGAATGGGATGTTGCAATAAATTTAAGATCACAAAGCAGTTATGCTTAGCATTAGAGATATTTGTAATCCTCAATTGACAACCATTCATCCAACAATCAAAGTTATGACAGCGCTGAAAAAGTGACATGACTGGTCCTCCACTTAGACTGTCATAGTACCCCCATGGTCATATGATCAAAATTTAGGCATTTGGCAACCAGCATGTATTTATAATAGTTGTGGCATCCAGAGATCATGTGATCACAATTTATAACCTTCCCATGGGTCTTCCAACAAGCAAAAGTCAAAGGGGGACGCTGGATTCATTTAACGACCGTAGTAATTTGGTTAACAACTGCAGCCAAAAGGTAATCAAACCAAGCATGATGACCATATTGCTTAGTGATGGAAGATACAGTCCCAACTGTGATTGTTAAGTCGAGCACTATCTGTAATATTCTTAAAGGGCATTGTTGTCTAGACATGGGCTATCCCTCTCAGCTACTTGTTTATCCAATTATTAACTTGTGTGTTAATAAGGGTCTATTAAGAACATAGACAACATGTTTAGAGAATGGGAGGATTTATCTGAAATTCATGTTTTCAAACCAGCCATGCCATCCTTGCCTCTAAGTTCAGATCCTCTAGCCCATGGATTGAGTATCTCTCTCTTTCTATCACCTTGAGAAGCAGAGTGAAGCACTTGGAGAAGACCCTAAGTTGAGTAACATGAGAGAAAAAATAGAAAGCTTGTCCCTCTCTTTGAGGAATTTGCAGTGGAATTTGCAAAGCAACAATTTGTGAAGTGTTCATAGTTCAATTGCTGATCCTGGGCCTTTCCATTTAGTGTTTATCAAGCTTTGTGGGAAAAGAAGTGATTATCCTCAATATTTAAATGTGTTTTATAAGAAAGTTTAACTAAAACTTATAAAACACATGGTTTATATACACGGGTGGGATCCTACCAGTTTAACAACCAGTTCACTGAGTGCGCGTGTGCTCAGTTTGGGGAACAGTCACCTTCTGCATTGCCGCCAGTGAGGTAAACAGCTGAGGCTCGGCAATCCACTCTGCCGCGCCAATCAGCTGCACTTCAGAACAGTGGTGAGTTTCAATTTTTTTTACTACTGGTTCTGTAGGCGTGGCTTCATGGGCGTGGCATGGCTTGGTGGGCGTGGCTTGGTGGGCGTGGCAGGGGAAGGATACTGTAAAATCTCCATTCCCACCCAACTCCAGGGGAAGGATACTGTAAAATCTCCATTCCCTCCCCAATCCAGGGGAAGGTTACTGCAAAATCCCCATTTTCTCCCAATCACCTGGGACTTGGGAGGCAGAGAATAGATGGGGGCGGGGCCAGTCAGAATTTTTACTACCAGTTCTCAGAACTACTCAAAATTTCTGCTACCGGTTCTCCAGAACTGGTCAAAACCTGCTGAAACCCACCTCTGCTTCAGAAACAGAAATATAGGTGAGTATAATGCAGCGGCGGGTGGGGGGCCCCGCAAGTCAGAGTGAACCGGTTTGCTCATGGCTGAAACTCAGAGCTAACCGTTTTCCCAAACCAGTCCAAACTGGTAGAATCCCCACCACTGTTTATATGGCATAGTGTATGCAGGCATGCATATAGTTTCAGCAGATCTACACATTTTTGCATAATTCGTATAATCGGAGAACTGTATTGTAATACGTTCAGAGAAGTGTGAAAATAATATTACGGGTGTGCTACCTCATGCATTAATTTGGAAAGTCTGCTTGCTTTGTTAGTAAAATGCTTAAACAATTTAGCCTCCAATTCTTATTGCCGTGTTTCTCCCCTCCATCCCCTTGTGCTTAGCTGCAATCGATTATTTGTGCAGAATTCTCATGCTTGATATCCACTCGGTGTAGCTTCTGTTCTCCCATGTGTGTTGAGACTGCAGTAAGGCCTGACCTGAATAAAAAAACCAAGGCCTTCAGTCAGAGAGCTGCAGAGAGCTATTGTAAACTGAACCTTTCGATTTCCTCTGTTGATTTATACTGTGGTCCATCATTCCTACAAATGTTCTCTTTGCAGGCATCGGGAGAGCTTAGAGTGTAGTATATCTGCAATCCAAACATACCACAAGACACCACGACATATTGACTAGAACTCTTTAAGCCAAGATTAGAATAACAAATTACTAGAACTATATAAATTGATATTCAGGTCCACGTGTTCCTGGATCCAGCTGATTAAAACCAGCAATTACAGCAGTGAGAAATAAAAGTATGATGTCTGACTCCACGTAAGTTCAATATTAGTACAATATTTTTTCTCCAATTATAATCATAGCTTTAATTTTTGTCAATTATCGTTTCCACACATTTGAATTTATTTTAATAATAGAGAATGTCTGATTTTAGTCTAATTCCAAAGGAATTAGGAAGGATATAGTTGAGCGTTCCCAAACTGGTATTTTCCAGAGAATTTTGGACTACTCTTCACAAAAGCTCTGGGCTGAGAAGACTGACCTAATCCATATCCTGCAGGTGTTTCAAAATGACAGGTAAGAATACTTTCTCTGGGCTTGAAAATTAATCAGGGTGGAGTTTGGGGAATGCTTGAGTGGGAGATTATGAGGAGATTCTTGGGTGCAGAGCAAGCTGGGGAATTCAAAAGCTACCCTAAAAGAAGGCCCTGGCAAATCACTTCCACACTGTTGGAAGACATCTGGACAGATGCAGTTACAAGTCACTGAGAATCATCCTTAATGTGAAAGTGACTTTACTGACCTTTGCCAGCCAATGGTCCACACATCTGGAGGATGCTAGGATAAGCAAAGGCTACTTTAAGTGGAGTTAGGAGTTGTGAATCATGCATGCATGCATGCATACATGCATTTATTTAGAAATAGTTCTCTACCTATCACGTACTAGCTATCCAGGTGGTGAGTAACAATAAAGCGGCATGGTATAAATATAGATGACAGGTATAAAAGCAGCATCATAAATCAAACACTTCTTAAACAGTTTTTTAAAAACAAATTTTCTTCCATGCACTGAAATGGAAACCAAATTGGCACAGGCTTTATTTCTAGGCAAGGGCATTCCAAAATGGTATACACCACAACAGAAAAGATGTTCTTCTGGATTTCCAAGAGTTGGTGGTGTTACGTGTAACTGAAGGGAGATTAAATCCGTGTAACCTCTTGATATTACACCTAAATTCAAGGGAAGAATTAATACAATTCTGTGTATTCCTTGCTGCTTGATAGTGATGGAGAAAACTGCCTGAGAAAACTGCCTAAGAAAAGGCAACCAAAAGTTTTGTGAATGCTCCAACACTGGAAATTTTTAAGAAGATGTTGGATAACCATTTGTCTGAAGTGGTTAGGGTTTCCTGCCTGGGCAGGGGGTTGGATTAGAAGACCTCCAAGGTCCCTTCCAACTCTGTCATTCTATTTCTATCTGTTTCTAAGACCAAGGAGAATTTTCATTTCCCATCAACAGTAAGATATCCCACCCTCCTGACTTCTTTCACTGGAGAACCTGACCAGATCTTTGAGGTGCGACCCGGTCAACTTGGAGAAGGTTGTAAAATAGATTATTTATTTATTCAAATTTATTAGTCTTCCAGCTTTAATGGACTCCAGATCCAGTATGCTGGTCAATCCATTATTGTCCATAATATAAGACTGACAGTTTAGTAGTATATTGGGGTTAGGAACAGTTGGACAAAACTTTTTCATCTATAAAAGCTAGATGATGATGATGATGATGATGATGATGACTACATGCCTTGAAATTGTTGTCAACTCCTAGTGACCACATGGACAGATGTTCTCCATGAAGATTTGCCTTCAGCTCTTTCAACAGCGGACTTATTGCTACTGTAAGTGAGTCCATCCACCTTGCTAATGGACAGCTTTTATTTCTACCTTTTCCAGCATTAGAGCCTTCTCCAGAGACCTTGGTCTTTGCATAATGTGTCCAAAGTAGGACAATTTGAGTCTGGTAAAAGCTATACAGAAGACGGCATTTTTGGAGGACCAGTTTGGAAGACAAGCTCTCTAAACTACTTAAATACATTAAAATTAAGACTAAACTGGTGCCATTTCCAAGTGCTCTGCTCCCAAGGGGCATTGTACTTAATGCAAGGTTCTTTACATACCAACCTTTTAAATTAAAATCCAGATATTGTGGAAGATATTGAGCTTTTCCTTGGTAGTATTTTGTGATATTTTACAGTGTCCACTTTAATATTTCCCAATCTGTTGTCCTCCAGATTAATTAGGATTACAACTCCAGAATGCATTATGAATTTTATTAATTAAATTTATATTGGCATCCAACTCACACACAGGTAATTCCAAGTGACTTACAACATTAAAACACCATACCATAAAAACCAGACACATACTCCCACATGGCAGCAATAACACAATTAAATCAATCACTTGCATAGACTAAATTTCAATGACTGGGAGATAGCTTGGAATAGAAACTACAAAATAACCAAATCCACAACGTTTAGGGAAAATCACTATAAATTGCTACATAGGTGGTATCTAGCCCCAGCGAGGCTAGCTAAGATGTTCCCAAATCTCTCTCCCATATGTTGGAAATGTGGAAAATCGGTCGGCACCTTTTATCACCTATGGTGGACCTGCCCTGAGACTAAAAAGTACTGGTCCAAAATCCAACGTTGGCTCTGTGAAATAACAGGACAGGAGGTAGCCCTAGTTCCGGAACTTTTCCTCCTAGGCATAACTGAAGAGGGCTTAAACAACAACAAAACCCAACTGATAATTCAGATTATAACTGCGGCTAGATTAGCCTTCGCAAAATGGTGGAAAAACAAACTTATACCCTCAGAAGAAACTCTAATAAATAAGATCTTAGAGTGCGCAGAAATGGCGAAACTGTCAGGCGAGTTAAAAAATGAGGACAACTTAAGATATTATGATGTATGGGGTATCTGGTACCACTGGCTTAAAAATAAGACGAAAACATGACTTTAGAATTTTGACCTGGCACATCTACTATAGCCATATTGTATAGTATCATGTATAGTTAAGATTGAAGCCTTATTTTTCCCAATTTTTGTTTTATTATATTGTAAATATACTGTACCTTCGAAAGCAGAGATGGATTGTACATTCTCTTTTTTGTTTTGGAAAAATCAATAAAAAATTAAATAAATAAATAAATCAACCACTTGATCAGCTGTACTGTCATTTCCCTAGGTCTTTTGATACAACCATGTCTTCAGGGCCTTTTGGAAACAACAAAGTAGGGGCCATATCTCTGGGTGAATGATGTTCCATAGGAAAGGGCCATCACCAAGAAAGCCCTTTTTTGTGGCCTCACCAGGCGTATATCCCTAATAGATGGGACCTGCAATACACCCTGCCTTCCAGGTAGGCTAAGTAGATGTTATGGGGTACAGGCAGTGGTGGGATTCAACTAATTCCACAACCGGTGGGTGTGGCTGGGGGGGGCATGACTGAGTGGGCATGGCCAGCTCAATGTCACTCATGGCAAGGTGGGGTGGCAGCAGTGGTGATGGCCAGAGCCTTAGATTTACCTTTGTGCAGCAACAGCAATGGTGATTCTTTGATGCCTCATTTCTTGCTGGGTCTTGCTGCCTGACACTCGGGGTTTTTTAAAAAAAAGGATTTTTGCAGCAGGAAACAGCGGGTGGCTACTTCCAGCCTTTGTTGGTGCAGCTGGGCATGACTCCGCCCTGAGACACTGGCCTGCCGCCGCCACCACCTTTTTGCCGGCCTGAACCGAGGTGGCAGCTGCAGCAGGCTGTTCACACTGGCAAAGAGGTGGCAGCAGCAGACCATTCATATCAGCAAAGAGGTGGCAGTGGTGGTGATTTGGGCCAGCAAAGAGGCAGCGGTGGCAAAGAGGAAGGCTCACCAGGCAGGCAGTTATCTGGAACATGTGGGAGGCAGTGAAGGAACGCTCTGCAGTGGCTGGGTGCTGTGGGAGGCTGGGGCGAAAGCAGGCAAGTGGGATGGGCTGCGGGGCCCACGTGGTCGAGGCAAGTGAGCTAGCGAGCAAGAGAGCCAGAGAGAAGCAGCTCCTATGCTAATGCGGGTGAGGCGAGATAAAGAGGACTGTGAGGGGCGGGACAGGCGGGGCCAGGCAGTGGTGCGATTAGCCGGTTCTCTGAACTGCGTAAAATTTAACAACTGGTTCACCCAAACCTGTCTGAACCAGATGAATCCCACCTCTGGGTACAGGCATCTTTCAAATAGCCTGGCCCCAAGCCATATAGGGCTTTAAAGGTGATAACCAGCACCTTGAATTCTACCCAGAGACGTATTGTCAGTGGGGGGTAGCTCCTGAAAAAGAGATGACACATGGGCAAGACTAGTCTTGTGTACAGTCAGCTACATTCTGAACCAACTGAAGCTTCTAAATACAAGTTGAGTTAGGGATTCTGAGACTTGTAATTTCAAAACAATTGGAGGGCTCTGGATTATTATTATTATTATTTATTATTTATTGAATTTCTATACCGCCCTACTCCTGAAGGACTCAGGGCGGTGAACAGCCATGGAATAAAACACATACATATACAAAATTTAAAATCGAAGAAAGTTGGTCTATGTCTTACCTTTATTCTTTTTGCTTCACTTTTTCCAGTCTGGCCTCATGAAAAAAACTTTGAAAAGTCAGTTCAGTACTCTGGTTTTCCACTAGAGGAACATTTTCTCCTTCTTTATGGACAGGAGACATGAGAGAGGCAAATACCAGTAACTGATAACCAGAATACTGATGGGAAACAGAATTTTTCCAGACTACAGGAAGACTACATAAGACTATATTTTCTATATACTGAATGGCTCTTTCTCTGTCATGATTATTCACTCTCATTGCTTTTGACCAGGCCCCAACATGACTTTTTGAATAAAGATGTAATGATCTATGAGAATAATCTTGGGAGACAGGAGGAAAAGCTGCAGCCTAGACAATGAAATCGAGTCCAAAAGTGGAATGAGGATGGAGTAAGCATCTCAGGAGGGTCCCGCCATAATTATCTAGAAAGTAAAGGCAGCAGGAGGAGAGGAAGGGATGCTTTCAGATTTGCAAGATTCTGTTACTGTACAATAAAGGTAATACCGGTAGCAATAGCAATCACACTTAGATTTATATACCACTTTACAGTGCTTTTACAGCCCTCTCTAAGCGGTTTTCAGAATCAGGATATTGCCCCAGTGGTGAAATCCAATTTTTTTAGAACTGGTTCTGTGGGTGTGGCTTGGTGAGCGTGGTATGGCTTGGTGGGCGTGGCTTGGTGGGCATGGCAGGGGAAGGATACTGCAAAATCTCCATTCCCACCCCACTCCAGGAGAAGGTTATTGTAAAACCTCCATTCCCATCCCACTCTTGGGGGAAGGATACTGCAAAATCTCAATTCCCACCCCACTCCAGGGGAAGGATACTGTAAAATCTCCATTCCCACTCCACTCCTGGGGGAAGGATTCTGCAAAATCTCAATTCCCACCCCACTTCAGGGGAAGGATACTGCAAAATCTCTATTCCCACCCCACTCTGGGGCCAGCCAGAGGTGGTATTTGCCGGTTCTCCGAACTACTCAAAATTTCTGCTACCGGTTCTCCGAACTGCTCAAAATTTCCACTACCGGTTCTCCAGAACCTGTTAGAACCTGCTGGATTTCACCCCTGTATTGCCCCCAACAATTTGGGTTTTCATTTTACTCATCTCAGAAGGATGGAAGGCTGAGTCTACCTTGAGCCTGGTAAGATTTGAACTGCCAAATTGCAAGCAGCCAGCAGGCAGCAGAAGTAGCTTGCAGTACTGCAGTCTAACCACTGTGCACCATAGCTCATAATATTAGTACTTATGTTTTGGTTTCCTTCTTCTGGATTGCCTCAAAGGGCTGACAAAGCCTATGGCAGGATAATGATCTGTGGGTATGACCTTGGGATAAGAGGCAGCTTAGTCCACAGAAGCAATGCAGATGTGGCACACATCTCAGAAGAGATGTTTGCCTCCTGGATTCTTGAGTTGTAAAGGTGACAGTAGAGAAATGTCCTTTCAGACTTGTCAGGCTCATATCATCTCTCAGGTAGTCCAGACAGAAATCATATCCTTATGAACTAATTATACTTCATTGTAGGGTTACATTAACAGAGTAATGGAAATCTAAAACTACATTTCTTCCCCACTGTCTTTACAGTCCCGAAAACGAGAGAGAGTCCCTTCTGAGACATATGCCACATCCACGTTTCTTCTGAGGGCTAATCTGCCTTTTATCTGATCATTGCTCTCTCTGCAATTCTTCCTCCTGTCTCCCAAGGTCTTTCCCATCTACCATTATAGGCAGTGACCTTTAGGAAGCTATCAGTAAAATATTTCCTATGAGTCTTATGAGGCTCCTCTAAGTTAATGGCAATTCTCATTGACAGGCACTAGGGAACTTTGTGTAACATTTCTTCTGAAAATGGGAACATTCTTTAATTCTTAAAGCACTTAAGCTGGCAGGACTGTTGTTCATTTTTAAAGGGCTCTCGCTGTCGAAACTGTTTCAGAAGATTGGTCTGTAAGTCATCTAGGGATTTGTGAAATCTCCAACTTCTGTCACCGTTCCTGATATAGTATTTGTGGCCATTCCTTTTAAGTACATAATCTTAGCTGTATTATCGCGAACATGTCAAAAGGGAATAATTCAAAAACTGATTTAAAAGAGGAGCTCTTACTTGGGTCACCCAGCATATTATAAAATGTCGAGAAGTGTCCTTTAGTGCCAATTTAAGAGCATTCTTCTTCATCACCTCTTTTGTCATTACTGTCACCACACGCCCACAAATCATGGGCAATTACCACTGATGTAAACTGTTGAGATAACATTTACTATTTACTGGTCATTATTCCTTAGCTGCTATGTGGGAAGTTATAGAGGCAAATGGTCAAATGGGCTAGAAAATTGGGGTTTAATGACGAGAAATAAATAAATAAACAACCAGTCAACTACTTAGTTCTGGCGAAGAACAGAATACTGAAAAGGCCTCCCGTGTGCGAATGACGCAGGGCAGGCGCTGCCGTTCAATATTTATCTTCATTTGTTGCTAACAGGACACAAGCTGTGGAAAGCACAAAGGACACATGCTGTCGATATGAATTTGAAGAGTCATTTTTCCCCCTTAAAACTTAAATGCTAGTTAAGAGGAAGGAAACTCTGACTGGAGGCAATTAGCATTTGACTACACTCATATTAACAATTAAGAAAGGTGGAGGTGATCAGATAGGCGCGATTGCAGCCTGCATAATTGGATTTTCCACTTCTAAATATAATCAAGCTTTTGGCAGAAGAAAAGGATCTGCACTGCATAGGCATCTCTATATGATACATTATTGTATATATGTTCATCCAAATGAAGTGCATTCTTTGAAAGTGATGCCATGCCAGGAAGTTGCACTACGTGGTATTTTTGAACATCTTCTAGTTTGCATTGGAGCTTCTCAGGCTCCACCTTTGCCAAGATTATCCGCAAGGAAGTGTCTCTCTCTCTGTGTGTGTGTATGTGTGTGTGTGTAACATGAACCCATGAACCATATATATATATGAAAAACCTGGCTAGAGGAAAAACACACATAAATCCTACGAAGAAGTAAGAAAATAGATATTGTACCTTTACAGGGAGGATACATGAGATGTGGGTGTGGCTTACTGATGATGGCTAATGAGCCAGAAATAGATCTATATAAATCTCTCACCTGGCAGCAAGAACTTGCTGGCTGCCAGAAAGAAAAAAGCCCAGAATTGAGTGGATGTGATTCCACTGAGCTAGAGCTGCAGAAAAACCTTGGTTACGTAGGAAAAACCTGGCTAGAGGAAAACACACACACACACACACACACACACACACACATGAAAATGATCCCATGCTAAGTATATGGCTGTGATGGGAAAATTCTCTCTCACCCCCCTGCTGTTCTGTTTTGTGATTCTGAACGTTTTAGTTCAACCCAGGAAACCTCAGTCTCCACATAATTAATTATTTTTAAAATATTATTCAGTTTGTGCCCTTTGAAAAGATGTTGACATTTTAGAAGCCTCTGTTTTACTTAAGCTCATTAGACTAAAGGAAGGATTACTGATGAGAAATCCTTAATGCTCTGAGAATTTGATTTCTGAGACTCATACTTAGTGTGGGGGAGGAAATGTTCAAAAAAGAACTACAGTGAATGGCTGGGGATGGGGAGTGGCTGGAGAGGACCCAGCCTTTGGCTGGATCCCTCATCTTTGCTTCTCTTTGGCCTAGATGCATGGTACAGCTCCTGGCTATCAGTTATGTAGTACTTTGCCATTGCCATCACCCATCTTCCTGAAGGAAGGAAATGCCTCAGTCAGTCTCCTCCTCCTTAAGAGTGGCTTGAAGGAGAGATGGGACTTTCTTAATCTCAACAATTTACTCACCCATAAACTGGGGATGGTGATAATAATCGGGGTATTTGCGAGACTGCCTTCTGCCGCCAATAGCCTTCCACCGACCGGTTCGCTCGCACAGAGGGGGCCTCCTCAGGGTGCCGTGGGCCAGGCAGTGCTGGCTGGTGACCCCCAGGGGGAGAGCCTTCTCTGAGGCAGCACCTGCCCTCTGGAATGACCTGCCCCCTGAGATACGCACGATATCAGACCTCCAGACTTTTCGTTGGGTCCTGAAGACACACTTGTTCCAACTAGCTGGGCTGGCTTGATTCCATCCTCTCAGTTTTTTTAATCGAATTTCGGTTTTAATCTGGGTTGTTTTAAATTCGGGCCAAAATTATTTAATTGTTTTTTTAAATGTTTTTAAATTTTATACGCTATGTTTTATCCTGGCTGTATACTGCCCTGAGTCCCGCAGGAGAAGGACGGTATAGAAAATATAATTAATTAAATAAATAAATAAATAAATAAATAATGATGATAGTGATATTGATGATGACAAAAAGAACAACAACAATAAAAGCTCTGTAGCATCACCTTTTGATCCTAGTAGTTTTGAGGCATATGGCTGGTACTGAAGCTATCAATAGCAGCTCCGATTCCTTTTGAGAAGATCAGAACAAAAATGTAGCTTTTATTAATTAAAAACACCCTTATTAAAAGTAAGAAAAGAAGAAGGGAAACTTTTTAGCATGAGTCATTAAATGTCCAAACAAGGCAATTAGCAATGATAAATTTCTGTGAAATATAATGCTTTTAATAGGCATTGAGCATAGCTCCTGAATGAAAATAAAGGTCATGTGCTAGAAAATGCTAGAAAACCACACAATTTCCTTATGAAATTCTTCTTCTTCTTCTTCTTCTTCTTCTTCTTCTTCTTCTTCTTCTTCTTCTTCTTCTTCTTCTTCTTCTTCTTCTTCTTCTTCTTCTTCTTCTTCCTCCTCTTCTTCTTCCTCCTCTTCTTCTTCTTCTTCCTCCTCCTCCTCCTCCTGGTCCTAAACATGTCATGAACATCTCATCTTTATCAATGTCTTGTTATGAAAATACTTTTTTAAAAAATTATCTATGCATATCTTCTCCCTTGACTAGGTTTTAAAGGGCTGTAAATTGGGAATAAGAATAAGTTTTATGTATTGTATACTTCTTGGTGTTCAACATTATTTCAGTCCCTGCCCAAACTTTTTTGGTTCCCTTGTCAGGATGCATTAATCTTCCGACACCCCAATCCCAAGTGGAAATGCATCTTATTGATTTTGGAGATATTATGAGGATGACAGGTGACACATTGTGTTCCAACCCCCTCTTGCTGTGCACTACAGTGACAGATGGTAGACAGGGCACTCTAAGGTAAGGTGTGCTTTGCAATATAATTTCAGTGTTCAGTGGGCAGTGTTCTTTTAAGAAAACGGTTTAAATAATAAGTTATGGTATCTATCAGTTATGGACATATATGCCAGCAGTTCTGTGTTGAGTAATTTGTTTCTTCCTTTGGTCACTCTTTAATTTTAATCACAGCATTTGTTTTTCCTTAATAATTGAGCATGAAAGCTTCAAGTAGTGATGGCTCAATTAAAGGAATGTGTTTATCATAATAAGGATCATATTTTTCTACTCTTGATTTATTGAAACTAATATGCTGTATCTTCTTTTATTCCTTGCTACAGGCACTAAGTTTGAAGCATTTTTCAAACAAATCTGTACGGCAATCCGTACAATGCAGGTCCCATGGTGGGGTGAGCTGGGGTTGCTGAAATCTGCAAAATGACAGGTGCGATGCTGCAATAGAATGCAGTATCATTTTCTCTTTGTGAAGACACACATGAAAGAGATGCAGTTTTTATCACAGTGCTATGACTTCCATCTTGCAGAAGTTGACCAGCCCCATGTGGCCATCCGTATCTACATATGAAACAATATATTTGCTTTCTTAATAAATGATCACCCAACGACCCACCTTTTGAATGCAAAAGGTGATCTAAACAGGTTATATTTAAAGGGATATATATTAAAGGTGAATAAACGTCTGAATTCAGGGTCCAAAAATCAAGATGGGGGCTACAACCATATGATCAAAGCACTTTTCACTTTTTACATGCAAGATTTTGACCATGTACTCATGGCTACCATTTTGATCATTTGAGTCTCCCGTGGAAGTTCCTGATATTGAATGTTAGTGGTTAAGATGGTTGATACTTAAGCATCTGGTCCCAACCAGATGTGTTTAAAAGAGCCCTAAAGACTTGGCTCTTCTCCTATGTCTTGCGTTAGAACAAATATTTGATTATACATGTTTGACTGTTTGGAATGGATGTTCTTTTTTCTTCCAGATGTTTGGGGAGTCCATCTGCATTTTATCAATTTTTTGCTATATGATACACAGAACCATTATAGACTTGGGTGGCCTTCTAAATGTAATAAAATGAATAAAAAATCAAACACCATTTGATTGCCCTCTATGAATAACTCTATAGAGATGGCACATTTGAACCAACCCATAGAGATGCACATTTGGAATGGATTTTACAGCATTCTCAAATAATATTCACTGCTTATTTACTCCAAGAGTTCATCTGAGGTTTAGTACACTGTTTGTTACTGCAGTTGGGAATCCAGTTATACTCCATAGCAGTGGGGAAATCCAATTTTTTTTACTACTGGTTCTGTGGGTGTGGTTTGGTGGGTGTGGCAGGGGAAGGATACTGTGAAATCTCCATTCCCACCCCACTCCAGGGGAAGGATACTGCAAAATCTCCATTTCCACCCCACTTTGGAGCCAGCCAGAGGTGGCATTTGCCGGTTCTCGGAAGTACTCAAAATTTCCGCTACCGGTTCTCTAGAACCTGTCAGAACCTGCTGAATTTCACCCCTGCTTCATAGGCTGTGATAGAGATGGGAAGAAAGATTTTTAGTTCACAAGGCAGGTATGAATTTCCTTACTTTAAATGTTTTCAAATCAATAACATGGATTATAACAAAACTGTCCTTTGATATTTGATCCCCCCCACTGGATTTGCCATGCAAGTGTGCATACAATATGGTGAAATTGCAATACAAAAGCACAGTGAAAATAATTGACAAAAACTTTTTATGTCAAGCTTACAGATACATTTGAATAGTTGGGAAAAATATGCAGAAAAATACGTGTCAATGGAGAAATGCTCATGTTGGATGGTACCAGCTTTAATTTGAATAGATCATTATAATAATTCATTTTCTCTTAAACCCAGGTTCCTAAGATGCCATTGAGTGTAATGTTAGGCTGCATTATAAAACCTCACAATATTCATTGTACTGATAGTAATTAGTAAAATACATATACACATGTATAATATACATATCGCTTTTGTTGATTTTGATTGCATGTCTGCATTTTGTGCTGTGCTTGATGCCTTGCCTGGTTCTTTTTGTATATTTGTTTAAAAAGGTGGGGTGAATAATTTTAAGCCAATATAGGTAGGCATACCCACAAATCTGTCTAGCAGCTGAGTTTGCTAATGTCAGCTGTGACATTTTGTCACATGAGAACTACACTGGATGGCAATTGAAGGTGCTCATATATCTATGTGGCAGCCAAAGGCTAGATCTGCTTTTCAGCAACTAGTTCCATTGCTTCTCACTTTGCAACAACAAACATTTGGAAAATAGAACAGATAAAATCTGGCCCAATCTTTCTAGTTTATGTAAGTTCAAGTTGGTTATTATATACCCTTCCTCTGAGGAGTTTTGTCCTTATTTTGAAGCTATTACAGTTCCTTGGACTCCTTTTCAGTCTGATCTATTAATCTGTACTTTCTCCATTCTGTCCTTTGAATATCTTGCTTCTGCTCCCATCATCATCAGAAAAGAGTCCCTTTTGCCACCCTATTGAATAGCATCCATTTTCTCGGCTTTAAAGAGGACGGCAGCATCCTACAGGTTCTCAGCTGCTCTTCTAGCAGTGCATTTCCTTAGATATTAATTTCTTGTGCTTAGTGGGGTTTACATTCTGGTAAAGACGCTTAGGATTTTATGTTCATCCTGATTTTTAAGCTGCAACCCAGTTCTTAGGTGTCTGAGAATAAGTCAATCTGGGATTTCCTTTTCAGTGGACAGGTGTGGAATGGTGGTGACAGCTGATTTGTATTATTTATTGACTGATTATAAGATGATGATGATGATGATGATGATGATGATGATGATGATGATGATGAACATGATTGCTTTTATTTTGTACAAGGCTTTGGTATCTTTTTTTTTTTTTTTTTTAGCAGGACAGAGTATCTGTAAATGTAAACCTTGTGTTGTATTGACCCTGTATACAATTTCCTGTAAAATTGTTGGGCAATTTTAGGCCAGAGAAAAAAGAGACAGAGGGAAGGAAAACCAAAATCCAATTTGAATTATAAAATATTTCAGAGAAACTGACAATAAAGCTATGTTCTTACTGCAATTTCTAAAATTAATACTTCTGAATAGCCAAAAAAGAGAGAGAAGAATTCTTTGTTAAAGGGTCACCTCCACTAATTAAGAATATTTTATGCATTCCAATATTTTAGTGCAAAATGATATAGAAAGGAAAGTTCTATTGGCCTAAAGTGAAAGGTAGTGGCTATTTGCCCAGCTGTTGACTGTTCAGCATCTGTTGGAACAGGATTATTTGCCCAGCTGGTGTTTGTCTTCTATCATGGTGCACAGAGAGGCAAAACAATACTGCAAGCAAGGTGCTTCACAGTTTTGTTCCCAACCAAGGTTTAGACTAAACAGCGACTGGGTACAAATCATTTGGAAATACTTTAAATTTAAATTGACCAGCTACATCACCTTCTGAACAGCAGAGAACAGGGAAAAGTATACTCAGAAACTCACAGTCTGAATGCAATGATACTTTTTAGATGGTTAGTTCACCAGGACTTCACCAGAATTAAAATTATCAACAGTTGAAGGCCATCATTTTCAGATATTCCAAATTATCTTCTGTTTTGTCATTAACTTAACGCCTTCTAGGAAGAACTTTACAATGGGAATATTTGTTTTGTTCCAGCCAAATAGCTATACAAGTAATAATAGCAGTAATAACAGGAGTAGCAGTAGTAACCTAAACAGAAGTCTGAAAAAAATAGTCAGTAAAGCTAACTCGATTTAGTCATGCTTGTTCTGCTGTTGCAATACCAAGTTCTGTCCTAGCTTCTAACTCTTTTGAACTAAAAAGCTGGCACCACTTTTTCCACAGTAACATCAGAAGTAAGTTTTCACAGATGTCTTCCTTCTCAAGTGTCACTGTGATATGGCCAAATGCAAATAAGCTTTTCAATAGCTGTAGCAACCAGCAGTTCTATTTTCTACAGTCAAATGTGCTTCTTTGTTTGATTTTTAAAAAATCATTCCCTTTTAAGGAATGAAAATTGGGAGCAAAACAATAATTTCTTTTATCTCCGAGGGCTGAGAAATCAGTGTATTTGAGACATCTATACATCAATACAAAGCCACTGTTTTGCAAGGGACACATTTCAGTCCCTATAATTTCTTCATGAGAAAAGATAATATTTTATTCCAGCTCCAGGTCTGGCATAGATCCCTTCCAGTGGTGGGTTTCAAATTTTTTTTACTACCGGTTCTGTGGGTATGGCTTGGTGGGCGTGGCATGGCTTGGTGGGCATGGCTTGGTGGGCGTGGCAGGGGAAGGCTACTGTAAAATCTCCATTCCCTCACCACTCCAGGGGAAGGCTACTGCAAAATCCCCATTTCCTCCTGATCAGCTGGGACTTGGGAGGCAGAGAATAGATGGGGGCGGGGACAGTCAGAATTTTTACTACCGGTTCTCCGAACTACTCAAAATTTCCGCTACCGGTTCTACAGAACTGGTCAGAACCTGCTGCAACCCACCTCTTATCCCTTCTCATAATAGGAACATTGGATCAGAATAGAGCTGGAAGGTATTTTGGAGGTCTTCTAGTCTAACCTCATGCTCAAGAAGGAGACCCTATGCCATTTCAGACAAGTGGCTGCCCAGTCTCTTCTTAATGATGAAGCACCCATAACTTATGAAGGCAAGTTGTTCCACTGGTTAATTGTTCTCACTGTTAGGACTGGAAGAATGTTGAAATCAATGGATTCATTTGTCCTTTGCTGCCTTGAAAATTTTAGATTGTTAAAAATGAACTCGCCTTAGAAATTCCTACATTAGGTCAGAATCCTGATTCTGAGTAGAAAGTCCAAGAGATCCCAACATTGCACTGAAGATAACTCTGGTGCTATTCTAATTGATTTTCCTGAGAGATGAATACACATTGGTACATGAACTCCTATACACATACCAATCAGTGGTGGATTGCTACTGGTTCGCTCCGGATCGGGCAAACTGGTAGCGTTGGCTGCAGAAGGCTCCGTCCACCTGCCTGGATGCTTCTGTGCATGCGCAGAAGCATTGTGTGTGCGAGTGCCCATAAGCGAACTGGTAGCGACGGGATTTGAAACCAGCCCCTGCTACCAATGGGTGAAAAGCAGGTCAAAAATTCCATTCAAACTCTTCAATGATATTCCACCATCATTGCCCAGTTCGTTGCAGCCTTCACCAATCAAAAATCAATAATTAATTAATGGTGAATTTCATAAAGAGCCAAAAGAGGAGGAATTAGTGGGGATAAACAGATTTCTCTGAAAGATATAGAAAAAAGATAAACTAATAGGTGCTGTACTGTATATATTTTTCTGTTTTCCCCTTCGTTTCCCCTTCTTTTCTTTCTTTTTTATATTTGTTTGCTGGCTAAGAGCGGCAATCATCTGAAATTGAATTAAACAGGTGATGATGTGATGCAACACATCATCTTTTTTTTTTTCCTTAGTAATGAGGAACAGATGGTTTGAAATACTGAACAAATCTCCTGCCTTTTGAATATTGCTTTGAACTAATAGTATAATTGCACTTTGGAAAGAAGGATGGTTATTAATATGAAAATGTGTCATTTTTCTACATGGAAAATTAAGAGGAATCTCCCTGGCTTTCTCATGCTTACATAACTGGTTTTGCCTATATAATCAAAACACAAATATTTATATCCATTTGACATTAAGAAAAAGTGAGAAAATTAAACATAAACTGGTGCTTGCAGTCCATATTTTGAAATAATCCTCCAATAAAATATCCCAGTGATAGAGAACTTTAGCTAATAGGTGGGTTTTTTTTTTTTTAAAAAAAATACTTGATCAATTACAGTAAGAGAAGTAAGTTTTGGGACTCATTATTTAGGTGACCCAGAATAGTGTACCACCCTTCTGTAATCACAAAAGCATACAAAATCTATTTCTTCTTGTAAATTTCCAGATGGCTGGTATATAATTCAAAAGAACATGAACATCTACAAAACCACTGAGTCTTTCAAAATAAAATTAGTATGTGAAAGGACCTCTGTCCAAATGGAAACCACTTCCGCAGATGATCCCCATGGTATGAATCAAGCTTGCATTTTTAGCAGCATATTACTGTATTTTTCGGAGTATAAGATGCACTCCCCCCCCCCACTAAAAGAGGGTGAAAATTTGGATGCGTCTTATACACCAAATCTAGCCCTGCCCACCCGTCGGCCTCTACCTTTTGGCCTCTGCCTCCCAACAATTTACCTCCTTGCAGCAAACAACAAACAGCCCATTTCAACTTCAGCACAACCTGATTAGCACAAGCAGTTGATTGTCAGTTGGATCGGCTTCCCGACCCTCAACTGTTTCAGGCTGCAGGGATTGCCATTGCCTACTGCTGCGCGGGCCTCCTCTGTTTGCTGCAAGGAGGCAAATTGCTGGGAGGCAGAGGCAGATTTTTTTTTCTTGTGCTAATCAGGCTGTGCTGAAAATGAAACTAAAGCAGGCTATTTGCTGCAAGGAGGAAAATTGCTGGGAGGCAGAGACAGATTTTTTTTCTTGTTTTCCTCCCCAAAAAAGGTAAGTGTGTTTTATAATCTGGAGCGTTTTATACTCTGAAAAATATGGTAATAAGGAGCTGAATTCAAGACGCTGTTCAGAAAAGATGCAAAGCTAGTATCTTTATCATGGAAGTACCTGCAAATAGCCCAAACAGTCCCCTTTTCTATTTTTATTTACTGCGGAGCTGTTTTTCTTTCATTATATTATGCATTTATATTAAATAAATCTTGCTTAATAGTTTCATTAACTCCAGTACTGACTCACATTGTAAAAATGCTATAGTATGACACTCCGCCCTTTTTGGTTAGGTGGTTTGCATTACAGGGTATAGTTCATAGTCTCTCTTCTTGAACTACAACAGAGTCTGAAAACATGAAGAAAGATTTTGATGAAGCCAAGCATGTCTTTTTTATCAGGGCATAGATATACCATGTGGTGGCCCCTTGGTGATTTATCTGTGAAGCCGAGATATTCCATCCTGAATTCTCTAGAAGGAAATGCAAGTCTATCAGTAATTGAAAAGCATGATACATATTGTGATTGAGGAGACATACTTGTTCACTCAACCTTTCCTACATTTTCATCCAACATCAAATAGCACAGCCAGATTGTGCTTTTATCCATCACTCCCAATGTCTCATGCCTTGTGGCAATAGCATACTTCAGAAGTCCTTCTTTTATTGAATCAACTTCTCCACCCTACAGTCACCCCAAAAGAGAAACGGAACTGTATTAACTTGTTTCAGAATCACAATTCATTGTATTTATTGTTAAGGAAATCCATTTCTTCTGCCCTTTTCTCCCTCTAACATACAACACCAGCATACGTATATGTCAGTTTCATGCTAGGCTGAGCAATACATTTCAACTCTCCAAATACTCCATAATCACACACAGACAACACTGCTACATTATTCCAAAGGTGCTTTTTCAAGAGGCAACTGGACTTTCTTTTTTTCTTTGATGATGTTTTGCTTCTCATCCAAGAAGCTTCTTCAGCTCTGACTGGATGGTGGGGAATGGAAGGATTTATATTCTTTGCAGACAGCTGGTCATTTGCATCCCTTTAGAGAGTAATTGAGGCCACTCGGAGGTTTGTCTGTGTCCTCAGGGTCACTTGAGTAGTGCAAATGGGTGTGGAGCCTTCTTGAAACTGCTGAAAGGACTGTGTTGTGGAGCTGTGTTTTGTGCAGGATGTTTCCTGCCCTGTGTCCTTTCACTGTTGAATACAGACTGTTGGGGATGTATCTGTGCTGTCTGTATCTCAAACTGAAGTCCAAATGGTTCCTGTAGTATGCATTTTTTTCTGGAAATCCATTCATACTCCTGCACCAGTTGAAGGGTATTCTCCATAGACACTGCTACATTAGTTGCTTTAGTCCAGAGGATAGGTAATGCATTTGCAGAAAAAAACACATATGCTAGGTTGTCTTCCTTTCACTGTTTTGATTCAACAGAAATTTGGCTATTTGTTTCATGGCTTTGAGATTGGAGGATATCTAGTCAGTGTTTAAACAGCATTCTATCTCATCTAAGAAATTTAACCTTTTAACCTCATCATGTTCAGCTTTATATCAGGGAGGGAGATTATTTCTAAATTCTATTTTTTTTCTTGTTCAATTATTGTGCTTAAGAAAATGTGGATGAAAATAATGTTTGAGATGTGTCAAGTGTATAGGATTTGTACTAATTTTCTCAACACAACAGGATACGCCAGTTCTTCAGGACCTCCAAATTTGTACCAAAATATATAGATGTAATGGGTAGAAGGAATGACTTTGAAGAACAAGAGAAAAAACCATTATTAATATAACAATCAGATAAAAGAAATCTGAGTCCAGTGCAGAAATATAATTTGAGAAAGCATTTCAGATGTTACCATCCCTCATTCTCACAAAGTTCAGGGAGGGAGGGGGAAATACATTCAGATTTGTACTATTTTGTTACTATTACCTTCTCATAAAAGTAGTAATAGTTTAAATGACTTTGGTTTCCTAATCTGGTTTATCTTGAATCACTGTTTGGTTTGGTGGTAGCAGTGCCTCTGATAGAAAGTCCATACAGAGAATGGTAAGGACAGCCGAGAAGATTATAGTAAGCTCCCTTCCCATTATCCAGGATACTGCTTATAAGCGCTATGTGCTTAGAGCTTGAAGTGTTGTTATAGACCCCACACACCCACTTTATGGTCTGTTTCTGTTGCTCCTCTCTGGGAGGAGGTTTTGAAGTATTTCTAGCAGGACTACCAGATTCTGTAACAGTTTTGTTCCCTATGCCATCCATCTGGTAAACTCATAAGATTCATTTTTCTAGCCATGTACATGTGTACATTTGAACTAGAGTGTGTTGTTTCTTTGGGTCATGTAATATATGTGGGTTTATGCTTGTTTATTTATTTATTGTCATGTTTATGTAGTGTATATTGGAGGTGGTGACCCTTTGAGAGCTGTATGTGATGAAATTTCATTTTAATGTATGCTGATTAGTGTACATTTAAAGCAACAATAAGTTATTCTAAATCTATGTTCTTCTAAGTCTAAGTCTAAGATATGACAATTGGTAAATCATGAGGACTTACAAAAACAAGGATAATGGGTATGGTTCTGCTGCCTGTTTCATATAATTGATGGGTAGACAGTAGTTTTGAATAGATCAAAACTAAAGTCCTGTAACTTGCATAATTTGAAATGTATTTTTAAAAAATGAACAGGCATATTTGAATAGAATTCCATGGTCATGGTGCATCAGGTTCTATGCACCATGGGATTGAATAGCCCCAATTTGGATACTGGAGCATAGAAGTCAGCTGGCCTGCATATTGATCTACAGAACTACTCTGTTATTCTGTTTGCTACTTTCCACTCTGTTGCCACTTACACTAAAATTCTGTCTGGATCAATGGGACTATTGCACACAGTTAGGCTTAAGGTATGCTCCTTTTTACTCAGTGCTATATAGACTTACTGTAAATTCTATCATGATATCATTGATGTGTGTCATAAGTTTATTTGTCAAGCATATATAAGATAAAGGTAAAAGTATAAACATAATTTGAATACATGAAAAGAGTAAGTAAAAAGGAATATTAGGTCAGGGACGGTAGGCACGCTGGTGCACTTATGCACGCCCCTTACAGACGTCTTAGGAATGGGGTGAGGTCAACAGTAGACAGTTTAAGGTTAAAGTTTTGGGGGTTTGGGGAAGAAACTACAAAGTCAGGTAGTGCATTCCAGGCATTGACCACTCTGTTACTGAAGTCATATTTTCTGCAATCGAGTTTGGAACGGTTTACCTTGAGTTTGTATCTATTATTTGCTCGTGTATTATTGTGGTTGAAGCTGAAGTAGTCATTGACAGGAAGGACATTGTGGCAGATAATTTTATGTTCTACGCTTAGGTCAGGCCGAAGTCAGCATAGTTCTAAGTTGTCTAAGGCCAAAATTTGGAGTCTGGTGCCATAAGGTATTTTATTGCGGTTAGAGGAATGGAGGACTCTTCTCGTAAAATATCTCTGTAGGTATGTATGTGTGTGTACATGCACGCACATACACAGTATATGTATAAGTGCTGTCTATGAACTGTAGTTTAAGTATGTTTATCTGGATACAATCAATACAACTGATTTCCAAATTAATGTAATTAACATTGGAGTTTTAAGTGTCTTTTTGCCATTTGGAATCCATTACCTCGCTAGTAACCATCTGAATCATGTTGAAATTCTGCTGATGTTGCTTTCACTCTGATACTTGTCAGCCATAAGCCATTAGCTGGAGTTATAAATATTTGTTCATTGTGGGTCATTTATGGGAGGCATTATATAGGGTAGTAGAATTATTTCTAGAACCAGGTGTGACTGTGGAAAATTGTTATCTGGTTTTATTTTGTTCTTGGAAATGTAATAAATAGCAGTTGATAAACTTGCTATTAAAAGATTTTTAAATGAATGCAATTAAATTAATAGCAGTATTGAAAAGTAAGCAATTACTACAGAACGTCTGTCTGTTATTTCTCAAAGAAATAGTTTTAGAATGGTTAACCTAATTTTTAACTTTTTCAGAGAAGGTCAAGAGTTCCAATATTACAGAATCATATCATCCAAGCTTCTTTTCTTTTACCTGCTGATCCTTGGCATCACCACCATCATCTATTAAAAATACATACTCCAAGTTATCCATTTGCAAAGACAAAAGGAACAAAAGAAGCTTGAAATGTATGGAAATATTGAAAACCTAACTAAAGATGAAACAGAGCTTCCAAGGTGGTGCATTAAGGAGGCTCAAATAATGGATCTTTCCCACTTCTCTCTCCTGTCTCCATTCTTCTTTCTTTATTCCTATTTTTATGTTTAATTATACTTTGGGTAATGAGCAGGCAATGGCCTAGAAGTGAAGACGCTCACCTCCCACTCAGAAGATTCAGAGTTCAATCCTAGGCAGCGACAGATATTTCTTTATCAAGGTGCAAAGGGACAATATCTGCTGCAAACTACGAATAGGCGTCAGGGAGGGCATCCAGCCAGGGAGGGTATCCAGCATTTCCTAAATCCACCCCAAATAAAGAGATTAAAGGGTTGTAAAAAGGAAAAAAAAACATTTTTTGTGTAATAAAGCCGGGTCAGCTGCAATGTTTGGTCTGATACAGGGCTTTTATATTAGCATGTGTTTTTTAACCCTCCAATATAGCTGTTCAGGTCATATTCTGAAAGGTTTGTGTCTTTCTTTCTTTTCTTTATTTCTGATTTTTCCCGCCTTGAAAAATTGCATGGAAAAAAAAGAATCTCCAATTGTTCTTACTCTTCCATGTGGGAGTTTGATCAGGATAGGGTTGAGCTCAACCATAATAGGTGGAAACTGAGGGATTATGGATTGGTCTTGGTGATATGATTTTGGTTTCTTAAAAAAAAACATGTTTGGTTTTTCCAGCTTTAATCCTATGTTAATCACCAGAATAATAATTAGTGTCTTGGATAGCCACAAAAACCAATAATAAAATAAAATTAAAATCATCTCCTCAATTAAAAATATACAGCATACACAAATACAAGTGATTTATTCTGATAAGCATACAGAAAACTATATATTTTAAGAAGATTTTCTTCTCTCTCTCTCTCTCTCTCTCTCACACACACACACACACACGCACACGCACATGCACACACACACCTTAATTGTTTGTATTGGAAGTGGACTATAAGCCTACATAGAATATAGATGCATATACATAAATATAGTATACAAAATAAATGTATACCCACTGTTTTTATGTTTATCTGGGAATATATGTGTGTGTCAGTGGTGAGATTCAAAGTTTTTTACTACCAGTTCTGTGGGTGTGACATGGCTTGGTGGGCATGCCTTGTTGGATGTGGCAGGGGAAGGATACTGTAAAATCTCCATTCCCTCCCTACTCCAGGGGAAGGTTTCTACAAAATCCCCATTTCCTCCCAATCAGCTGAGACTCGGGAGGCAGAGAATAGATGGGGGCAGGGCCAGTCAGAGGTGGTATTTACCGGTTCTCCAAACTA
Organism: Pantherophis guttatus; assembly: GCF_059756535.1. Taxonomy (NCBI): domain Eukaryota; kingdom Metazoa; phylum Chordata; class Lepidosauria; order Squamata; family Colubridae; genus Pantherophis; species Pantherophis guttatus. Next base: position 249,361,752 of record NC_142063.1, on the reverse strand, counting down.
TTCAAAATTTCCGCTACTGGTTTTCCAGAACTGGTCAGAACCTGCTGAATACCACCTCTGGTGTCTGTATGTACCATATACGCCTGAAGAAAAAGAAAAGTTCGAATCCCCCCCCCCAATTTTCTTATTTCTTGTTTCTTTCCATCATTTTTCAGCTTCTTGTTCAGTTTCCAGCAGCTTTTCAACAAGAGTCTGCAAGCCTAAGATCAATACATTCATCGAAATATTTATCTTCTCAAATGGTCTTCCTGAATACTTTACTCATCATTGTTTTGATGCATGTCAGAATTTTGCTGATCAGTTATTTTCTTGCTGCTTTCCTAGCAGGTGACAGAGACATTATCAGATACACAATGCATTAAGTTGTATGGCTTGCTGGTCAGGTCTGCATCCAGTCCTCAAAAGAGGCAGAATTCAGAAAACAGAAAATAATGGCCATTCAGCAGTTGCAACAATGAAGATGTTGGCAATATGTGATCCGCATCTTGCTTGTGAAGTAGAATTATATCTGACAAATCAATCAGCTTTTGGCACTGGCTAACAATAGGTATGTATGTATGTATGTATCAGTGGTGGGTTCCAACCGGTGTTACTACTGGTTCTCTTCATGCACATGCTTTGCGTGAAACTTCGCTCGCACATGCGCCAAACTTGCGCTCCACGCAAGTGCATCAGGTTTCTAGCCAGCTGAGATGTGGCAATCCACTCTGCCGTGCCTATCAACTGGGCTAAAAACCAAGAAATAAAGGTAGGAATGAAGCGGGGCTGGGTGGGAGGGCCCAGCTCCCAGTCACAGAGAACCAGTTCGGTGATGTCACATCGTCACCACTACCGGTTCGGCCGAACTGGGAGCAACCCACCACTGGTATGTATTGTATGTATCTATACAGTATATTCTCTTTCAATCTGGATGTCACGAGGTACAAAATGTATGTGTGAATGCACTAATTGATATAAAAATCAATGTGGAACTGAACACTTCTCCATTCCATTTTCATAGGTGATACCCACAGATCTGTGGAGAAATTAAGCATAGAAAAATCTCAGAACATTGCATAGATGGCAATTACCTCTTGTTAAATGAGATAGTTGAATAATTTCACCCTTTCATCCCTCAAAGTCAAGCTAGAAGATGGCAAACAAATCCCAAAGACATTTAGGAACAATTAAAAAACAGTGCTACTTCTTCAGCCAAGTTTTGAACAAAAATAACAAATTACAGGTGAGAAGTTTATGAATTCCTGTATTTTTGATGTTTTTTTGTTGGTGCACTGAAAGAGAGTGACTACAAATGTTTTCTATATATACATATAGTTAAAACAGGTCTCATGGTGGCTAGTGAACCTGGATTAATTTGGGGACAATTTTTCACTTAGAAGATAAGAAAATTGTAGTCCAGTTATTAGTTTTAATATAATTCCTACAGCTGTGCTTTATGGGTTTTGCTAGGCACACAGTATTAAGCTATGATCATTAAATGATCATTTAAATGGTAACAAGTGGAATGAATAAACAGGGAATGCACAGTTCATTATTTCCCTTTGAAAATTCTGTAACTGGTGAAAAATTCACTTTAATGTATTCTTTCCTTTTAACAACATGACAAAAAATTTAAAATCTCATTCATATCCCATGGTTAATGTAAAGACAAATTTATTTTCTTTACTTTAACTATCTAAACAGAAATTTGTGCGCTAGAGACATTTCCAAATGACATTTCCAAACAACATCATTATTCATTTTGGTGATTTCTACATTATTTGTGAAAATACTCTAGCCTGCAAAAACAACCCTGATTGAAAAGCCAAGTAAAGCTATGTTTAGATTCCAGAAGTCTCATCTATCAAATCTGGTTTGTTTTAAGGCTCTGATACTATTCCTCTAGCTTATACTTCTGGGTTTTTTTTCTTCTGGCAGCCAGCAGACCCTTTGCTGCCCTTTGGAAGACTCTGGTCTACCTCAACATGTGGGAGGGGGCATTGCATATGTATATGCAAGTCTTGGTGTATTCAGGTCTTTTCCCGTGTAAGATTGAGAGTATCATGGCGTCGTTTCACCAAGCGGGTTGGTTGGCTGTGTAACAACACAGCCAACCAACCCACTTACAACAACAAAGCCAGCACTCCACACCTCCCCACCAGACGGCATCTCTGATCACACTTTGCTCGCACATGCACGAAGCCGAAGACACCAGCCTGAAGATGATGAGTGGGACCTCGTCGAAACGTCGCCAAGATACTCTCAATCTTACACGGGAAAAGACCTGAATGCACCAAGACTTGCATACCTGTACCTGTGAATATATATATATATATATATATATATATATATATATATATATATATATATATATATATATCTTTTCGTAGGTCTTTATGTGTATTTTTCTCTCAGCCAGGTTTTTCCTACGTAAATCAAGATCTTTATACAGCCATAGTTCAGTGAAATCTCACAACAGACAGCAAAATGCTGGTTTGATGTCTGATAAAGCCTAGAAACTAGTGAATGAGATTTCACTGAACTATGGCTGTATAAAGATCTTGATTTACGTAGGAAAAACCTGGCTGAGAGAAAAATATATGCTCACTCATAATGGTGGAGTGATATTAAGAAAGAAGAAAGTCATCATACTCTTAGTTTCAAAAGCAATTTAGTCTAGAGGAGACTAAAGAGACTCCCTTTTTAATCAATCATCATATATAGCAAGAGGGAATTCAGATGCAGAGTTAATAAAATTGTGTAGTCAAAATGGAATACTGAAAACAATGTGGTGATAGTGTGCTTCAGGTCTAGGACTGAATATCTCTAAGATAAGGATGGTCACTGGTCATTGTGAATGCCAGCTGGGATCAAAAAGCAAACTAAAAGAGGGATGGGTGCACATGGAGTTGTGATCAGGAACATTTCTTATTTCAATGCAAGAACTTTGCTGCACATCTCATTTGTCTATACCATAATGCCTTGCCAATAATACATGTTATTTATTTGGCAGAGTGCAGAGTTTTTTCACATTTTCTTCCTGTATTTGGAACAGTTTTTCCATACTGGACAAAACAAACAAAATAAAAAGCAAAAAAATGAAATCCAGATTGGTAAGGTAAAAGGATCTGGTTTAGCAGGTTGTCCAACAAAGCAAACTGAGGTTCCATGTAGTGACAAAATGATGTCATGAGTGACAGCAAACAAGGACTTTCTTCTTTACAGCATTAAAACATTTTGCTCAGAGAGACCAGAACTCTCAGTCTTGAGGGATTAGTCCACTTTCTAAACTTGTTAGAGCCTTGACAGTGAATTGCTTAACACCTAGCTAAATTTTCATCACCATCCCTGAGAGATAGTTGTCATAGTCTTGCAGAAGACTGCTTATCATTCATGTGGTCACTTCTATTAGACATGCTCAGAGTGAGCTGACCGACTATTAGTGACTTTAATTTAATTTCCTCCACCAGTGTCATGGGTTATTTCTTCCATTAGTTGAGGAATTTAATTTACCAGGTAAACTCCACCACTTGTGAGGAGGAATTTTTGAAGACCCGAAGAGCAAATACTTTTTGAAGATTAATGTTACGCTGCTGATTTATCTTAGTCATTCTTTAGGCCTGAGGTTTAAGCATCACTGAGATTCATAATATATTCCGATGTTAATATTCTTTCTGGCAGCCATAATGCTGTGCCATCTTTTCCCTGCTCTAAATTAACTGATTAAGATATGCTTCAAAGACAGCTATACTGGTAAAAAAAGAAACAGTTCTGTTGATATTACATGTATACAGATATTTAGTTTGTATGTAGACATGGGAACAAGTTTTTTGGCTGTTTAAATCTAGCTTGGCTCTGTGGATTGATGCTGGGACAAATATAAAACAGATGTCAGGCCCAAGCCCAGAAATGACACCGCGAAGTCTAGTCGAGTCCAATCCTACATTTGCTTTACGCTTAATGGACAGAATCTTATGAGACTAAAATCTTCTAACCGCCTAGATAGATCATGAGAGATCCTAGGGTGTGTCTACCCCTTCCTTATCCAAATTGGGATTGCACAGTCTCTTAATCTCAACTTCTCTCTGGTCAAACTCTGTGCTGCCAAAACCGTCCCCCACTGTTCCTCCAGGTGCACATTCCATCACATCTGGTTTCTTCAGCAGCAGCCCTTGTGGGACAAGTCTGACCTGAAAGCTTGCTGGCTTGCATGGACCCAATCTAATTACCATCATTCATTACGAACATACAGCTATCAGCAGTGCCTTGTCCCAGGCCAAACACATACAAATACACAAGAGAGATGGTTGGAAACTTTACTCTTTATTTTATTTGCTTCTCTAGCAGAGAGTATCTAATATAACTAACAAACATGAGACATTATGAAAATTCCTTAATTTCACAACATGTGAACAGACTCAATCATGGTTTCAACTGGGAAACTGTGACCATCCTAGACCAAGCCAAGTCCAAAAACACTAGAGAATACCTGGAAGCCTGGTACTCAAATAGACCATCAATTGGCACATAGAGATAAACAACATCTACATACCTTTCAAAACAGACAATGAAAAAACCCAAAAGGAAACAAAAAGACCCAAACATTTCTTCATTAGCAACACCCAGATGAGCAGACGTTTACATCAAGATTAACACTAAAGCAAGAAGTAGCCTAATTAAGGAACTATCAAGACCACTACCACCAATACTGAAAGGACAAGCCACTACATAAAATGGAGTACATAAAATGAGAGCAAACTCCACTCCCTTCTAACATTGATGATGTTACCTAGTTTGGATAATGAACTGTCTGTAAGAAAACAATCAAGTTCTGAGAGCACCAAGGACCCCACAGTTCAACCCTCAGCTACAAATTTACTGTTCTACCAGTTCTTATTTTTATCAAGTTGCCTGGCCTGGGAATCCTATATTCGAATATTAAAAGGTAAATCCCAAAAGTCCAGTGAGATTTTTCCCAGCTAAATTGAAATGGGATCATGACTTAAATTTCCAACTGATATTTGATAAGTTTCATAACTGAGTGAAAACTGGAAGCAGAGTTCTTTGACATTTTCACTGTCCCTATGGTAACTAAATAGTTTATTGGTACTGCAGTAGCTTATGTAGTTGGGTCATTAGTTAATTAACTGAGTAACTGAACCTGATGAATTTTAATTATTTAAGTGCTTGATACCATAGATATTCATTACAGTTCCTGGGACTTAATTTCACATACTGCAACACAGTGAAAACTTAACCTTACGTGTTCCTCCTATCTTTATAGCTGAAAGACAATTGTGACTATGCAAGAATAGAAGGTCTGGCTCTATGCTCAGAGTGGAGCCCTGAATGAGTGAGTGCATTGCCGTTTTCTGGCTATGGGTATTGGTTTTCTTGATTGCTGTGTATTTCACATTTTGTCTATGTATTTGTTTTATTGTTATCATTGTCTGCCACCTGGAATTATTGACAAGGGCAGCTATATAAATTATCTAAATAAATAAATGTATAATATTTATATAGCTACCCAATTCAATTAATGTGATTCTGAATGCTGCACAACAAAAATATTTTTTGTTAGATTTTTATTAGATTTAATATAGGAATATATATTTTAGAATAGAATAGAATGAATGAGCTGGAAGGGACCTTGGAGGTCTTCTAGTCCAGCCCCCCACTCAAACAGGAGAACCTTTATTATTTCAGATAAGTGACTGTCTAGACTCTTCTTAAAAACATCCAGTGATGGAGCACCCACATTTTCTGGAGGCAAGCTGTTCCACTGGTTAATTGTCCTCACTGTTAGGAAGTTTCTTCTCTCTTTGATTTTAATGAACATTAAATAAGGGAAAACCCCAATGTTATTCAAAGATAACCCAGATCTTTTATTGATATCAAGTGAAAGAAACAATGTAATTTGATATTTGCACAATTACATTGCTATGGATGATGCAATCTCTAATTTAATGGACAGCTGAGGGAGAAAAACATGGTCCATTACACGGAGGTGTTACTGAAGTAATACTTCCTTCACTTTTAGGGTGATAGTCCAATATGATTGGAATCCAGCATTCTGTACCAGTTAAAGGTTTAGATACAGTCCAGTCTTTATGAACCCAAAAAGCTTCATTTCCCCCTTGTTGCTAATTTCCCAGATTGGTGTGATGAATTCTATGTAAACTTGTTTTATCAGATAAGAACATTTTTGTTACACGTAATTTGTAAAATTTTGCATGACAGCAATTAACAGCTGCAAACAACTGAATTCAGAGAGGCACACTTGAGGTAGTTTAAAGCCTAGTGCAACTTCAAGAGCTATCCAAGAATTGATGCTGAATTCTAACTTCCTATATGATCAAAGAAAGCAGTTATATTAAAGTTAATTATTATGTCTCAATTTGTAGCAAGTTATCTGTCTATCTATCTATTTATCTATCTATCTGTCTATCTATCTATCTATCTATCTATCTATCTATCTATCTATCTATCTATCTATCTATCTATCTATCTATCTATCATGTTTTTCAGGAAATAAGACCCAACTGGAAAATAAGCCCTAGCATAATTTTTCAGGATGCTCATAATATAAGTCCTAGCTCTGAAATAAGTCCCAATTAAAATCATCAGCCAGATGAACACATTTAGTACTGTATTTCCCTGAAAATAAGACCTAACCAGAAAATAAGCCCTAATGCATCTTTTGGAGCAAAAATTAATATAAGACCCAGTCTTATTTTTGGGGAAACATGCAGTGATGGGTTGCTGCAAGTTTGCATTGGATTGAGCGAAACAGTAGCAGCGGCATTAGGAGGCTCCTCCCAGCCACCCGGACACTTCTGTGCATGTGCAGAAGTGCCATGCATGTGCGCGAGTATGCACACAAGTGAACCGGTAGCGATAGGATTTGGAACCTGCCCCTGGAAATATGGTGCCTGCCTGCCTGCCTGCCTGCTTGTCTATCTATCTATCTATCTATCTATCTATCTATCTATCTATCTATCTATCATCTATCTATCATTTGATATTTGTCTTAAATGGATTGAACTTTGTTTTTATCTCCAACTTCTTTATCCTAGTTTTTCTACTTTGTTGGAGTGTTATTGTCAGCATGCTATTTAAAGGTCAAATATAGCTTTCAGCCCAAATAATGTTTTGATCCCTGTCAGCTTAAAAGAAAGATGGAGCACCCAACTGGGCAGAGTTTTTTTTTTACAGTTTTCAAACTGTTGCTATTAGAGCAGATTCCACTGTTGAATTGCTGTGATGAGATTTATACATCAGTGTTTCTCAACCATGGCAACCTTAAGAGGCTGGGGGATTCTGGGAGTTAAACTCCATTCCTCTTAATATTACAAAGGTTGAGAAATACTGTTCTAGAAGTTCAGATTTCACAGTGATCATAACTTTAATTACAATATTCCAGATTATTAAATGAAAGTTAGTTGACAATCTTTTAGGATTTTTTGTTATTTTCTTTTAATTCTGTTTTAATTGTTTCTTTATGATGATTTCATGACTTTTCATCTGTAAGCCATCCACAGTCAGTTATAGTGAGTTGGGTGGTGCCTAAGTTTAATAAATAAATAATAAAATAATGAAGCGATAATAAAGGCTGCATCTAAGAGTTTCTCAATATTTTGGGCACATCAGTTAATGTGATAAGATAAATTAAAAACGGAGTCCTGAGTGACCTCTGTACCTCAGAGGGTACATAAATGCTCATTCCATTTTTAGACTATGATATGTAAAATATATCAATGGTTTTTATTTATTAAAGAACCAAAGAGGAAACCCTTGAAGCTCTTGACCAAATAATCAATCCTTCTGGAATCCAGATTTATAGCAAATTCCCTACCTTACAATGCTTTGTCATGGGATGGAGCTCAAAGGGGTTTCCATGTTGAGTGGCATAGATTATTTAAAAGGTTCACACAATGCACTAAACCTAGGCTAGCAAAATATTGCTAGTGCATTCACATAACTTACTTTACCAAAATATATAAACTGTTAAAAGTTTACTGTGCTGGCCCTATTCACACAACATGCTGAGACTGTAACTTGGTTACCATGACCTGCTTGACCCAAACTAGCTAGCCCAATTATAGCTTAGCTTAGCTTTTTGTGCAGATTCAGCCACCTAGTTGGAAAGGCTCTTGTCCTCTTATTAGTAGGAAATCCACTGCTAGAGTACTCTAAAGAGATATACAAAAACTCTACCCTATCCTGTGTAGCTAGTTTCATTTTTGAAATGCTTTTGCTACTTCAGTAAATTTATCTGAATGTTCAGCTGCAATTTATTGTCTTGTACATAAAGCCATGAAATCTATTCTTGCTCTTAGGGCAACACGGAAAAACCTTTCTTATTGTCAATAGAGCAAAATGAGATAACCTAGAACAGGATTAACTATGGATCTATAACCACAGCAGAGCAGCCATTTTAATCTTTTACCTGCATTTTGTTAGAGAAAAACTCCCTCCCCTCATCCCACTGTTCCTGTCATCTCATTTCTAGTAGTGTGTTACATTAACCATATCTCCTTGCATTTTAGTGCACAAGGTTTGCACCTAGTCTCAACTTTGGGTTCCAGATGTGGTGAAATACTTCTCCTATGATCTGTTGAGAGTTGTAGTTTGGGTACCACTGATGTAGGAAACTGCATAATTTCCTTCCAACACCATCCATTCAAACGATTCCACAATTCATATTCCATCCTTCAATATTCTGAACTAGTTTCTCATTCTGGAAACCTTCCTTCCTCACACTTAATAATATGGGGTAATACTCTGGACTGTCACTTTCTGACTATGTTGTCAAACAATGTTCTTAGAATTATGAATCCCTAAATATGTGGGTCACTAAAACCATTTTGAATATTAACAATCTGATTTGATTTCCTAGAGGATTTAGTTCCTAACCCATTCTGATCAACTTTGATCTATAAAACTTTCAGGCATGGAAGAGAGTTAAAAGATATTGCTAAACTGTTAAATTTAGCAGATTAGTTTGGTCCTCAGGAGCCTTGTCTACGTTTCACTGAATGCCCTAAAGGAAAGTGAGATATAAGTGAAATAAAACAAAATGTATTTCCCAATAGTTCCCTTCAGTTTGACAGAATTTACTTGAATTGTTCATCTCATGTTTTCAGTGTTTTTCAGTACAGAAGAAATAAAAGTGTTATAGTAGAATCCACTATTGCTTTCTTGAATAGGTTTTAAAAATAAATGAATGTCTGAATATTGATTTGTGATTTGGTGCATCAGCTAAATTAAACTAGCAAGTGCAATTAAATAGGGATAGCTTTATTGTATTGTTTTACACATTTGGAACTGTCTGCTCATATTGTTGTTCTTATTCCTAAAACATAAAATGTTAGTAGCTATAATTATGTTATTTAGCTTTCGTGCAGGAATGTCCTACAAAATATGTTCTATCAAAGTGAGTGCTATCCATCAGCTCCATATGGATATCTAGCAAGGCCAAATTAGATATATTTCACCAATAGGTTTTTTTTTTTCAAATTCCCAATTAATGCAATCATTTCAAGGATCTTTTAATATGTCATTATGTTTGAGTTGGGACATAAATCAAAGCTTCTTATTTCAAGATACAATATATTTATAAATTATATTGAAGAAGTGGGGAGTTCATCTTGAACAACATTTTAACATATTACTTCTGTATTCTACAGGACAGGGAGGCAAAAGGAAAAAAGCCCAGCTCAGATACTAAAAACAACAAAAAATATTTGGTGCAGAAGAATTCTTGATAAATCTGACCTTATCAACATCACTCCCATGGTGTTGCTGTATCATAAGCTCAAGTAAAATGTAATGTGTGCAGAAGTAAAGACTTTGCATAGGAAGTTGTGCAAATGTTGGCAGCCACAGAAACAAGAGGCTTGTTTACCCAATCATCAGTGTGAAGCTTTAACCCCTTAAGTATACAAAATAATATATGTACATGTCCTGAAGTGGAAGACTGAACATTGCCATAGATGGGAATTACTGGAAGTGTTCTCTGATAGGCACTGATGCTTTTTGAATAGAACTAAAAGAAGAAATATATAAATAGTTGGAGGTGCTGCGAAAAAGGGGAAATATAATCCCATCCACTTTAGCCTTTCGTCTTGCAGATATTCAGCCTAAAACAGATTATAGGCATGGCCTGAGATAGCAGGAGGAGGAGGAGGAAAGGTGAGGAGAAGGAAAGGAAAGGAAAGGAAAGGAAGGAAAGGGAGGGAGGGAGGGAGGGAGGGAGGGAGGAAGGAAGGAAGGAAGGAAGGAAGGAAGGAAGGAAGGAAGGAAGGAAGGAATGTTTCCACAAACTCTGCTGCAAGAGTTGTAGGGAGAAAGCACACTAAGGCGATGGAAGGATCTTGTTCAATGATATGAGAAGACTTGATGCAATTACAAAATCCATCTTCAAGATAAAATCATCTTCAACGTTTCTTCTTTCTTATATTTGTGTTCCTTTGGAAAACAATGTCTTCCTGGATGGTTGGGGAGAAAACTGGTCAAGATCAACTTTCTAATATAATATAAGTACTCCTCCACATAGTGTTTCTTTTAAATTATTTTTATTATCTCCTATTATGATAAAATTGTAGCTGGAAAATTGAGATAGTAGTGAATGAGAGAGAGAGAAAAAAAGCAAACCCTGGCTAGAGCATTTGTCTCCCAAATATCTTACAATGTTCAAGATCCAATTTAGTTATTATTCACAGAAATGCCTGGTTACAACAAATTGTTTTCTTTTCGGTTTCTTTTTTCTTTTGTAATCACAGACTGAACAATGTAATCGGAACGCAAGGCAGAAAAAAGGCTAAAGAAAAATCTTATAAAAGCAAGTTACAATGGTTAAAGGAAGATGAATTACAGCCAGATTTTATTAGAATCATAATAAAAAGGTGTTATCATTTACAGACATGTGAAGACATCCATAAATAAGAATTGACTAAACAATGTTTTAGAAAAAAAATACATTTTTATTACAACTATACGTGATTCGTTACTGAAAGAAAAAAATGACCATAGGATTTTAATTTCAGTCTCTCTTTCTCTCTTTCCCTCCCTCCCGGAGTTGCAATTGTATAAAAGGAAGAGCTCCTTTAATTTATAGAACAGGGACCCATCGGAAGTTTGCTGATGCTTCATGGTAACTAAGTGCTGCTACTTTGATTTTCCTTTGCCACTAGAGATTCCAATGGAACACACTGTTTGATGCTGCAAGGAGAAGGAAAAGTGGGTTATGCGAGTACAGCCAATAGAAAGCACAGGCAAAAGTCAATATTTTCATAACCTTCATAACACCTTCAGAGCGAGTTGGATGTGATAGTTAAGGTGGTGAGAATGCTCAAGGGAATGGAGATTAGCTTACCCATCTATTTGCACAACTGCATGCGCAGTACCAACTTCTTCAACAATTATAGGCATGCCCATTTATGGGTAAGGTACTCTCTATTCTTATGGCATGCACATAGGACTTTGGCTGCATGCCCAGTTAGGGGTATCCACAGCAAAGATCTCTGGGTTCAGAAAGGCAGGCATGACAAGGCAAATGAAAGCCTGCCTCTTTAATGTGTAGTAATGCATGTTCTACAGTGGTGGGTTTAAATTTTTTTTACTACCGGTTCTGTGGGTGTGGCTTGGTGGGCATGGCAGGAGAAGGATACTGTAAAATCTCCATTCCAACCCTATTCCGGGGGAAGGATACTGCAAAATCTTCATTCCTTCCCCAATCCAGGGGAAGGTTACTGCAAAATCCCCATTTCCTCCCAATCAGCTGGTACTTGGGAGGCAGAGAATAGATGGGTGGCGGGGCCAGTCAGAATTTTTACTACCAGTTCTCCGAACTACTCAAAATATCCATTACCGGTTCTCCAGAACTGGTCAGAACGTGCTGAAACCCACCTCTGATGTTCTATGGGTTACAAGGAAGAGGAGGGGAAGGCTTTGATCATCCCAGTTGCTCTTCCAAATTTGAAGCCATTGCTATGGATTCCCACAGTTTTCATAATCCAGGTTCCTCTCAATTGGTTTAGTTTGTAAGGCAAGTGAATAAAATGTGTGTACATTTCTAAGGAACCAAAATCCAAATTTAGGCAAGGGCAATAAGACATGCACTGACTGTCCTTATTTCAGAATTCATGCAATCCAAAGTATTGTAAGACGATAAGAAGCTTTTTAAAAATTGTACACTTCTGGGCTGGTATTTTAAAAATTCAGTATAAGATCATGATGCCAGGTAGCTTTTATGACACTCATTATTAAATCTTAATATCAGGAAAGAGCTTACACTGTAATCAGGACAGGCAATTAAGCAAGAATATCATTTTAAAAGTTGATTGTAATTGCAGGTTTTTCAAATCCCTTTTCAGATACCAAGGTCTTCAGTTCTAAGTAGAATATAAGGATGTGGAATCCAGCTTGTTTTAGCATGCACCTTGCAAGTCAGTCATTAAATGCTGTTTAATGAATTTGTATGCACAGTAGGATATAAAAATATTTCTTCGCTGAAAAAATACGTGTGATAATCGGATATAAATGGAAGACTTAAAATAATTTGCAAAGTGTAAAATGAAATAATGATTTAAATTAGTCAATGTAAATCAAATATTGTCAAAACAGACTTTCCAGCCTCTGTGTTAATGTAAGAAGAAAATTTGGATCTGTCTTTAATATGATGTTGTCTGTTATTAATGATTTTTTTTGTTTGACTTTTAATCTGAATTACTTTAAAAGTAGCGGATATTCTGAACTGTTGAGTTTTCATAATTAAATCTTAATAAATAGAGAAAGTTATAGGATAAACTATTTGCAAAACCTCGAGTCTATTTTCAATTTATGAAAGAAAAGCAATGTTTATTCAGGTATCATTTAACTGGATGAAAACAACTCAATTGAATTGTACTTTGCTGTAGTTTCAAAAGTCCAGAATTAGTCTTTCTTGTTTGCCTCTCTGAACAGTTTTAGATAATCACGTGTTGACTCAAGAATCTTGCTAATACATGAAGCATCCTTCAGAGACAGAGATCATCCTTGATGGATAACACTGAAACATTTTTTATGATCCCTATCTTTAAAGACCACAAAGTTTTAGGGAAAAAAAAGATATATTTTCTAAACAGTTGGCTGTGTGGTAAATTAGCAGTGTATGTACTTTAGGCACCTCTTGTTCTGTTTCATTTTCTTCATGTCTTCCAGTGAATAGAGGGTTGTAATGGGGAATGGGAAGGGATGTTATATTGACTCAGTGTCCTTAAACGGTCATTCTTGAGTTCCATTGTGAATGAGGAAGGGAATGAAGGTTCTGAATAATTGGCAGTTTGGAGTGAGTTTATCCCTTAGTTCATTATGTTGCCTGACAAAAAAGATCGTATAGATTTCTTATTGTTGAGCATAAATCTTTGGGAGCAGACCTGGATAGCCTCTAACCTGACAGTAAAGTCATTGTGAAGGTAGCTAAAGCTAGTTAACCTCATATTTTCTTTTGGAAGCCTGACTGGTCCCCTTTTCAAATTGGGAGGTCATGACCTCTCTGTGGATAATAAATAACTATATTAGAGGCAGGCAATTTGTTGCTCTTCAGGTGTTCTGAACTACAGGTCCCACAATTCTTTGCCATTCTTCATCCTGATCATATTATTCTAGGGAATGTTTCCATCAAATCATAGCTATCTTGTAAACTAGCACAATGTTCTAGCCATATGAAAGGAATATAGATTCCATAGTGACAATCACTGATCAGTTCTTCAGGCAAAGCATATATAGATGACTGTCACCCTTTTAGTGACATTTTGCAAAGTATGATGAATCAATATGGCCTACCCACAGGTATTAGATGCCTTCCCCTAACCAGTTTTATAGAGCATGCTAAATTAATAACTTTTTCCACAATTAAATCAGGGACCTAGATGTTTTATTAACTAATAATCTTCCAATCATCTCCCAAGAAATAAAGACACATTTAAGGCCTTCTTATGCAGAATAGAAATTCTTTCCAAGCTGGTCAAACTCAGAAGTTAAATAATGCTGTTCAATAAAATGTTCAGAAAAAAAAACTGGCTAATATGCACATTATATTTTAGTCTGATGGATTTGACTGATCCTTTTGGTAAATTAGATTCTAATAGCTCCCTTGATGTTCCAGAATATCACCCCTTCCAAGACTATAGTATTTCAAACATATTTAATTCATGGATTATAAGGCCAGCAGACAAAATCAGTGCTATTGAGTTATTATGACCCAAGAGATATAGTGACTTTAATAACATCCCATCTGCTGCAATATCTTGCCAGAGTTGTCACTGTTTCTAAATGCTGAATGTTACAGTGGCATAAATTAAAAATGGGTTCTCTTCTGAGCATGACATCATGCGAATGTTAAAGTCAAATCATTTTTAGGTTGGATATCTTTTGCAGGCTGTCATTCTGCATGGAAAACGATCCTGTGTGGTTGGCCTTTAGGGTTGCTGGTTGACAGGTTTTCAGAAATACAGCTAGGTTTGGGGATGAATTTGAAATCTTAGAAAAGCCTCTCTCCCCCTGGTAAAGTAGGACTATTAGTCTTAGCATAGCCTTATCGCACTTCCACCCAGATACTCTGAGTTAATTCAAAATTGGTTCCATTAGTCTACAGTCCCCCGACATCAACAGGGTTTGAGAGCTTAGTCAGTTTAATTCTGCCGCAGCTAGGGAATATTTGAAAGGATGGCAAAAGCTAAATGTTTTGTTTGAAATGCTGCAGTCATCTGCAGCAAATATCTGTTTCTCCATTTGCTGGTATCCTTGCCTCATGCTACTTTTAGACTTTTGGGTATCGGACAACCTAACAGATCTTCAAGAAGAAAATATTACTTTGTGCCTTTGTGACTCCTTCCCATAGGAACCTCCATGATTTTCTTTTGCATACGATCAGATGAAATACGTTTATATCATGGATGGTGGCTTGTAAAGAATATAAGTCCCTTTTGCATGGGTTAGAATGAGGGAAACTTTGTTTTTCCAGGATCTGCAGATGACCGAGATGGGGAACATTATTTGCTCGAATATTGCAAATATCACAATGTTGAGATGATTGTGTATTGTCTTCAGGCTAGTTTTGACTGACTGGAAAATGGAAATGATGGAAGTAGGGAATGTTTTTCTACAACTTTTAGGCTTTGCCAGATAAATTATTTTAACTTCATTCATTAAATTGCTTCATTTAATTTTCCATGCATGCTTATGATTTTGCTTGTGTGTGTTATGCTTTCTGCAGCTCTTAGTACAGGTAGTCCTAGACTTATGACCACAACAGAACCCCAAATTTCTGCTGCTAAGTAGAACATTTGTTAAGTGAATTTTGCCCCATTTTACGACTTTTCTTGCCACAGTTGTTAAGTAAATCACTGCCATTGTTAAGTTAGTAACACAGTTGTTAAGTGAATCTGACTCTCTCATTGACTTTGCTTGTTAGAAGGTCGCGAAAGGTGAATGCATGACCCCGGGACACTGTAACCATCATCAATAGGAGTCAGTTGCTAAACACTCTGAATGTTGATCATGTGGCCAGGGGGAAGCTGCAATGCTTGTAAGTGTGAAAAATGGTCATAAGTTATTTTTTTTCCAGTTCTGTTGTAACTTTGAACCATCACTAAAGGAACTGTTGTAAGTCAAGGACTACTTGTACTAGGCCGTATGTCTCTATGTCCCAGCCGTATCTATGGACTGCTATGTCAGTAAGAAACCACTAAGCTTTAAATTCCTTTATTGTAAAGAATAGAAGAGCAATCTCTCAGCAGTGGGCCAAGAACTTCAGACAGCTGCCTTCAGGGATAAGCCACAAATTGCCATTTGGGGGAACATTCTTGACACTAAAATTGGCCATCAGAACAAGTGCCATGAATAAAAGATTCCTGTTGCAATTCGGCAAAATGTGAAAACAAGATGTTACTTTGTCTTCGGGCCTTAACTCTAGCTCACCTTTAATCCTGTCTGATCTTTTGGTTTTCACTACCGATTTGTCTTGCCGATACTGATTCCAAGCTTCCGGCTTACTTTAATAACAGAATAACAAAGTTGGAAGGGACCTTGGTAGTCTTCTAGTCCAACCTACTATGCTGGCCTAATTCAGCCCTGAACCCAAATGAGCATTATGGAATTCAGATTTAGGACTTCTTACAGGCAAATACATCAACTAATATATGCTTTATGTTGACGCAACATTGACACTTTCAGCGATCCCATGAAAGAGTTTGATGAAGTTTTTGAGGGGTGTTTACAAGAATAATCACAGAATACTACAGCAAATCGGCTGACAGGAAGGAAAAATGAGCTCCTGAAAAAGAAATACTGTTTAACATGCATGGAAAATGAATGATAGTTGTGTATCTTTATTACCGTTGTTAAAGAATGACAAGGAGATTGCAGGTATTCAGCAAAGTTTGTCAGTGGTAGGGACCGGGGATATCTTGTAATTTAGCAAAGGTTGCCTATACTTTTTTCTCAGCTGCCAGACATTTACACGTACTGCTGTCTTAATTTATCTGGCCTAATTTTTCAGTCTTGTGAAAAAGTGTTCACTTTTTTTTTTTACATGAACTATTTTTAAGGTGGCTGCATTGTCACCCCAAATTACTTGTGGCAAATCTGACAGCATGTTATGGTGATCAGACCTCACAGTTCCTAGAATGCTGTGTCTTTATTAGCACTTCTCAAAATCCCCTTGAGCTGTGCTTTTACATGCTCTATTTGGGATCCAGCAAAACTCGGCAGTTCAGCAGAAAGCAGGTGGAGAAGAAAGATGACGGCGAAGCTGGTAAAAGTGCTTACCAAGTCAATATTGAAATTTGATAAATGACAGAGTGCTCTAACCAAGGAAAGGTTTGAAAGCAACATGTTCCTATTTTGGAGCTTCGTTTAATATTAATAGAGCCATCTGGGGAGGGTGTGAGATTAACAGCTGTTATTTAGGGGAGGAACATTGCTGCACAAATTAAACCCTGGCCAAGCTCACCTAATGAGATAAACAGCAGAAGATTCTAATGCAAAAGATGCATTGGATGTGATTATCTGGATTACTACTTGCTTCCAAGGGTTTTTAATCCTGAGTTTGTATGCATGCAACTGGGCCCACTGAAGAAATGTAATCTCAAACTGGGTGCTGGGTGACTGGTTATACCTCGATCTTCAGGTGTGATTGAATTCTATAAACTAAACCCAAACTCCAGATGCCAGACCTGTCCCAGCTTAGACATTTAGGAAAGAAAAACTCACAACTTCATTTCTTTGAAGCGAAAGGCTCTTTTACTAAAGTTAACTGGTTACAGCAAAAGTAAAGCTAGATCTGAGTATTCCCCCACAAATGTTACAGTTTTCCCTTTCCCCTGGCCCTCCCTTCATGACCAGTCCATTAGGGTGTCATGGTAAATGTCTAACAGCACCATCTCCCTGGCCACCCGGTCCTGCAAGGGTTAACTGACCACATATCCCATAACCCCTGTAACCACTCCTTACCTCCTAGCCCCTCCTCCTGGGTATAATAGCTCCAACCATGAGGTTCCCCTTCTGATCCAGATGTATACCTGAAAGAGAAAGGTACAAGGTCAGTGACCTCCAGTACCACTAAGCCTGCAATAAAGATACTGATTAAAGGACTGAAACTTGTCTTTGAGTTATTGGGCTAGATCCAACACTTCACATAGGGCCCAATAGTATTCATGTTTGATGTTTTGGGAATGGCTTTGAGGTTTGGCACCTTTTGATGTAGTTTTGCATTCTGTTCTCAGGGCCAGATGTCCTTGGTGACTGATTTACTCTGGCTTGACCCCTCTGGTTCCTCTCAGCCTGTCCCTCTTACCTTCTTCTATCTATTCCCATGCCCAACCTTTCCTACACCAATGCCTCCCCCCCACTCCCTTGCAACTTTATGGCAGGATGCCAGCGAAGCGAAGAAGCTGAAGATGGCAGGCCTGACACCAGGGAATTTGGGATTCTTCAGAAAGCTTTGGAGTTGGCATCATTTATATAATGTGGGAAGGAAAAAAATAATTCACCTTGAACTTGCAAGTGGCCTAATAGGATTTGGTAACTACTTGAAGATGTTAGCCTGGCCCTGACAACAATCTTTTATATTTAAGTATCCTCTCTTTATTCTTTAGTTTATGGCAATCTTTCTGCAATAGCAAATGCCCTCTTTGCCCAAACATTCAAGGGTTGAGTAATTACCATATTGTCTCCTGTCATACACATCAGCATTTCAATGGCTTTACGGTTTGGTTCAGAGGGCCACTGCAGCTCACATTTGCTCGCATAATGAAGCTTGAATGTAGTCAAATGAATCCCAAAGTATTCATAATATTGAAAATACTCTATTTGGACCATGGAGCAAAGATGCCTCTTCAAGTATTTTTCCAATATGGGCCTGTTGAGAGATTTTGTTTGTTTACTTGTCAGCAATTAGCTAGCTTAGACATAGTATTCAATGCCTATAGTTAGAGAGTTCCCTATAGTTAGCAATGGTCAGGGAGACAATGGTGAAAGTTATCTGCTGCTATAGCTGTCTGATGGAAAAAGGATTAATTAAGCATCATTTAGAAGGGACAATGGAGCCAGGGGACAAGTCAATCACAGCAAATATACTGTAGCTGACTCAGTATAGGAAAGAGCTACTAGCAGGAAAGGCTGCCAGCCAGTCAATAGACAGGTACTTTCCCCCAACACGCCAATTATTTTGGGGTAGCTTGTTTTGTGTTGATGGCTGCTTAGGTTACATGTTGAATTTCCTCCTTCTAATTTCCTGCAGGGTTAGTGAAGGATTGTAGTTTAACAGCTGCTTATATTTCAGATCACCATTTGCTATTCCTAACTGTTTCTCCAACATTCTGTCCTAAAAATAAATTTCTTCATTCATTCATTTTATGTGTCATCCAGCTTGTCCAGAGATGACAAGTTGGGTGGCACATAAAAAAGAAATTGGGTGGTTTACAAACAAAAAGCAGAAACAACGAAACCTCAAATTTCTTTTTATAAGGGGCTCAAAAAGCATATAGAAAATGGATAGTATCATTAAATGCAAAAAATGAAAGAATCAAGATCGCATTTAGCAGAGAGGAAAGCATTGGATTAACTCCCATTAAAATGTGATTTTCTTGCTCTGAAGAGAGATGCCTCAACTTGAATGTTATAGGACAAAGGGTTCTGGGGCATTGGCAAGCCAATTAATGGTTATTTAGAGAGGAGACGGCCAGACATGAGGTCTTTTCCAAAATTTAATACTCTTGGGATAGAATTTTACAGAGAAAGAATCTTCTGGCATTTGGACCAAACAATATAGATCTTAGTAGCTAACACAGTGCTTAATTGCTGTTGTTGTTAGTTGCGAAGTTGTGTCCAACCCATCGCGACCCCATGGACAACGTTCCTCCAGGCCTTCCTGTCCTCTACCATCCTCTGGAGTCCATTTAAGCTTACGCCTACTGCTTCAGTGACTCCATCCAGTCACCTTGTTCTCTGTCAACCACTTCTTCTTTTGCCCTCAATCTTTCCCAGCATTAGGCTCTTCTCCAGTGAGTCCTTCCTTCTCATTAGGTGGCCAAAGTATTTGAGTTTCATCTTCAGGATCTGGCCTTCTAAAGAGCAGTCAGGGCTGCTCTCCTCTAGGACCAACCGGTTTGATCGCCTTGCATTCCAAGGGACTCACAGGAATCTTCTCCAGCACCATAGTTCAAAGGCATCAGTTCTTTGGCACTCAGCCTTTCTTATGGTCCAACTTTCGCAGCCATACATTGCAACTGGGAAAACCATAGCTTTGACTATACTCACTTTTGTTGGCAGGGTGATGTCTCAGCTTTTCAGTATGCTGTCTAGATTTGCCATAGCTTTCCTTCCCAGGAACAAGTGTCTTTTAATTTCTTGGCTGCAGTCCCCATCTGTGATGATCTTGGAGCCCAGGAAAATAAAATCTGTCACTACCTCCATTTCTTCCCCATCTATTTGCCAGGAATTGATAAATAAATACACTATAGACATTCAGCCTGGATATATCCAAGGAAAAATATGACAGTAGTAAAAATATTTTTCTTTGTAGGAAGAGTAGCTGATATCCCATCAAAGATGCCCAGAATCACCTTATCAGGGAGATGGGCAGCATATAAATTTAATTAACAACAACAACCCCCCAAAAAATGCCACTGGCATTGACAAATTTACCATCAGTCAATTACAAAAGGCAGCTTTACTTTGAATAACTTCCATCCTGCGATGATACTGTAGCACTATCAAACATCCAGATCTGCTTATCCTTGGAAAGGACTTGATAGGTAGACAAAAATGACAAACCTAGTCTGAATATCTGGATGACTGTGTGATGAACCATAATAATATAATAAGGAATAAGTAGAAACATCAAAAGCTTTGCGCAAATACATTTATTTGTATCTGATTCTTTCTTATCCATTTTAATTCTGATACATTTGTAGAGCATCATAATAATGCCAAGTTAATGGATTGTACTATTGTGCTGGCTCGACTCAGTGTTTTTAAATTCAAACAATACACATTTCCCATTCCTTCTGGGGGATATAGAAGAAACAGGAGAGGCTGTTTTCACTACCTTCATAAAATTAAAGAATGGGGAGAAAGACTGTTTTCTGACAATATTCAGATTACTAGCAGTATCCCATAACAGTTCTGTATGAAACCATAGTAACTTCCACTTGTAGCTGTTTGAATCCAGAGTTTAATTTAATGATGCTTAAATTCCTCTGTAGGGTGGCTTGCTCATGTTATCAAGTTGGAAGATTAAAATCTACAATTACAGTGATTTACCACAAAGTTTTTTGTATTATTTGTTGCATGAGAGCTCAGCTGGAATTTTCAGTCAGCTCCATAATCACCTGGATGTTCAGATTTACATATTTTAAGTCAGTCTTCCAGCTTTCTAGGCAAAGACAGATATCCAACATTTGCATTTTTGACATCAAGTTCTGAGCACACATGGGCATCAGACAGACATGGAATCTTCATCCATCTATGAAGACATCTTTGCGTGACATGTTTGCAAATGGAAGAGCCATAAATAGTTGTTGGATTAGGAAATTGGCTGCAAGGTTCACTGGGTATCTTTTCCCCATATGTCCTTAAAAATGGTACAAGATTGATTTATGAATGCTTCAGTTATAATACTCTATCTAGAGCAGGGGTGTCAAACTTGTGGCATCACATTGTCATCATGTGATATATCATGACTTTCCCCCCCTTCCCTAAACCGGGGGTGGGGGTGGCCAGTGCGTGATGCATCTGGCCTGTGGGCCGCGAGTTTGACACCCCTGATCTAGAGGATCATGTTTTCTCTAAAGTTTTGGAAACTGATGTCTCCAAAACATTGAAATAATAATGATGATGATGATGATTTCTCCTAGACTGTGTACAATAGCCGTCACAATAAAATATAAGACTTCAAAAGGGAAACAACAAAGTTATCATTTTTATTGTTATTAGATGCAGGCATGAAAAATGCACTATATTCTGATTCGTTTCAATTATTTTTCCTCCTCTCCATTTATTTGTCTCTGCCTGTGTCTATGGGTGTTTATGTGTATGTATAAACTGATAATATTGGGTAAAATTATTCATAGCCCTGCCTCTTATTGATTTAGATTTTTATTTCTGGAAGTTATGTTAAGTGACTAATTGGCATGAGTATCACAAAACAAGTAAAATAACTGAAAACCAAATGCAAGAACAAGATTATAAACTACAATCCATCTTATTCCTAATTTAATTATTTTAATTAATTATATCTTAGTTTCATACACTTTTGCTCTCCAAGACATTTTGCCTGGTTAGGTGTTCACAGGTGTGTGTGCAGATGTCTACAATCTAACAGAAGATTTGTTATTTATGGGCTGCTTGCAGGCATCATATCTCTATTGAAAGATCTAGAGGACACCTTATCTCACATTTTCCAAGCACACAAAAAGTAAAGCTTGATCTGTTGGGAAACGCGCTACATCTTCTAGAGAGAATATCCATTCCATTCCACTGGAGGAATAAATCTGTGACTGCCTTGGTGGTTTAATTACTGATGGGTGTACCAGTCAGCCAGAAGGACAGTCTTCGTAACAAAATGGAGGAATTCTTAAAAGAAAATTCATAAGCAAGGAAAGAATTATCACAGGAAAACATTTTTGCTTTGCATGCTGTATGGGTCGCAGTTCTAAAATAGGCAGGAATAGTCTCCTATATGAGAGAGATTTGGAAATTTTGAAGGGCCAAATGGGTGCTTTAAACAGCCCCAAATTTCAATCAGCATTTTTCCATTTAAGACCACTCTAATACCATCCCCCAAATTGGGCCAAACCTATTTTGGTGATCCAAGGACCACAGAACTGAGAAGGACTTTTCACACACTTTCGTTCAATTTTAGAAGAAATCATGTATGCTTTACAAGCCACGATGGCACGGTGGTTAGAATGCAATACTTCAAGCTACTTCTGCTGACCACCGGCTGCCTGCAATTTGGCAATTCAGGCTCAAGGTTGACTCAGCCTCCCATGCTTCCAAGGTTAGTAAAATGAGGACCCAGATTGTTGGGGACAATATGCTGACTCTATTAAAAAAAAACACTTAGGGCTGTAAAGAACTGTAAATCAGATAAGTCTAAGTGCTATTACTATTGCTATGTTCTTGTTTTCATCGGAAAGCAAGTTCAAAAGAATTGGTGCTTCATTAATGAACTATAACATGGGCATTAAACCTCTCCATTTTCCAGGCCTTCTCTTTGTGGAAAAACCAAGTTTCCCATGGAGGAAAGAGTAGTTGGCAATTGGTTTTTTTTTAAACAAAACATTTTTGAGTGGGAAAGTGGGAAATTAAATTCTATCCTACATTCCTCATAACAGTTTTTCTTTGATTAAAAAGTTGAGAGAACACATAGCTTCTGCACCTACTGTCTATTTTTGCCCTTCTGATCACAGCTTTATATCACAGTGTGATAAGGATTAAATTCCTGTAAACTGTGTCTCATCATCCTGCTAAAGTGTCAGAAACTGTCTCTCTTAAGAATTGCCTTTAGGTTGCCATAGGCATGGCCCTGATTTCTCAGGAGAATTGGGGAAATGTTCAGGAAAGTTTTAAAAGGAAGATTCGGAAAAGCATGGCGTGGGAAAATATAGCTCCAGTTCTTCTACTGATTGAGGGTTCTTGATTCTTGTAATATCTGAGGACTGATGAAATCCCTACAAAAACAATGCTGATTCAATTAATCTATTTTTAAGACATAGGAATGTGAAGGTTAGTTAAATAAACCTATGTTTGTTGATCCTTTGTCCACCAGGGAAGAGTCTGAGGTGATAAAAAATGAAGATGGATGATGTAATTTGGGAGTGCTTGGATTTTTGTCTTCTTATCCAAGGATGGCACAAAGCTAAGATACTAAGAATAACATTGATTTACTAAAAATTCTCTGTTTCAGAGGATCTCTAAATATTCTGGATGGATCTGTTTCATTTTCTACAACAATTAGTTTAGTCTACTGTTTACATCACCAGGCTAGAAAGTGGGAGATCATGACTTCTAGTCCTGACTTAGCCATGTAGCCCAATTGAGTGACCTTGAGCCAGTCACCGTCTCTCAGCCCAATACACTTCACAGGGTTGTTATAGTGAGGAAACTAGGAGGAGGAGGAAAGTGTATTGGATATGTTTGCCCAGTGGTGGGATTCAGCCGGTTCGCACCACTTCGGAAGAGCCGGTTGTTAACTTTCTGACTTTTGGTAAACTGGTTGTTGGAAGAAATCATTAGGGCAGAGAACCGGTTGTTAAATTATTTGAATCCCACCACTGTGTTTGCCTCCTTCAGTTATTTTTTTAAAAAAACAATAAAGGTGGCATACTTATACATAAATAAATAATTCACAAATTTTCTGTAAACTGGATAAACATCTTTTGTTGTGTCTTCATTTTCACAGAACTGTCCCATAAGTATGACCTGCTCCTACCCCCCCTTTCTCTGCTATATCCCTAAATTGTTGCCATAATCTAATCTCTATCTTCTGAACAAGAGAGGCTTAAATTGGTTCAGTTATTATATATATACCAATACATGCATTATCTACCTATACCTGATAATGATTACACTGTTTCCTTTTGAGGCAATCATTGTTATGCAAGATGTACTGAAAAATAAAAAAAAATAGAAAGCTGAAGAAATCAAAGCATGGTGTAAGGGGAAAAATGTATAGCGGAGGCTGTTGGTTTGAGCTCTGAACTTGGCAATTTGGTTGCAAATGTTTCATCACCATTTGAGGAGATATCATCAGTGCGCTTTGAATTGTGCTCAATGTCTCTTCGAATGTTGTTGAAATGTTTGCAACCAAATTGCCAAGCTTGGAGCTCAAACCAAAAGCCTAACTACCAACCCAAGCTACTAATACTCCTCTTATGACAAATATAATCTATAACCATTCACTATGTCTCTCCATAATAATATGCAAACCATCTTTGGTTCCACAATCTCTGTACCCAGCTTCATATACTGCCTTTTAATCTTTAGATTTTTTTCCCCACCTTTTTCCCTCAGATCTTGTCAGCTCCATTTAATCACTTCTTCCTCTCAATTCATTCACTCTTCCTTCATGTAGTTATTTTGGAATTCTGCTTTCATTTTATTCTCTCTGTGAAACCAAACCACTTCAACCTATTTCTTTCACGGTAATCATTCACTTTTGTATTCAATGCACATTCATTTGGCATTCATTCATTCTTTAAAATATTGCCCCATATACTTCAAAGTACTCCATTCCCATGTCATTCACTTTTATATCTCTATTGACAATTATCATTTCTACGTACCTTAGAGAGCAGAAATATTAAAAAATACATTGCCATTTTATTGCATTTTTGACAAATTCACTCCTTACAGTGGATCACTATTATCTTTATTCTAGTTATTTGCACTTTTTAAAAAATATCTCAATTTCCCCATTCTTAATAAATATTCTGTCAGGATACAAACATTCATCTACTTGCTTTAATTTGTCATGATTTACAGTCTGTATAACTTTCAATCATTCATTCAATTTGATTGGCCTTTGGTACATTCATTTTCAGTTATTTGTGGCAACATACGATCTAACATTCAATGCAGAACACTTGAATTCT